>NW_001834675.1:0-91267 GCF_000150035.1 Vanderwaltozyma polyspora DSM 70294
GCCTTGGGAAGTGTTTACAACTCCACACTATATAATACCACTAAGATAAGATACATACTTGTGCCATGATCTCATACATATAAAGAGACTGACACTCATGAATCATTAATCATCAATCATTCCATCGTGTAGTATATTGTATTTGTAGAATCTACACTCTGTCACGTGACCTGAAAATCAGTATCAGTATCGGTATCACGTGGCCAAATTATAGACAAAGGCACCAACCATTACCATTACCATAATTATCTATTAATTAATACTATGAAACACGACTCTCCTTAATTCCTTATCCCTTATATTCCATAATCCTTTGTATTCCCTTCCCAACAGTTACCCGCCCTACCACCACTTCATATCCGGGTAACACTGCGTGTGGCCCACCCCCCTTCCCCTCCCCTTCCCTTCCCTCAATCGCCCCCCCCACCAATTAACTAACCAACTAACTAAAACCAGTCAATTCTTTGTTTTTCGCAAATTAAAAAAAAATTAGATCGACCGCCGCACACAAAGACAACACAAAAAACACAAAGAGAACACAAAAACATACATACATACATACATATATTACATATGTACATTACACAAAAAAGAACATACTCTCTTTTATTAGTAGCTCTTTCGATATAAATAGCAAAAACAATCTATAATATATCGATATCAGAGCCCCAAGTTACAACAACCACAATAGTAATAGTCTTCTTTGAGTTTTCAACCCAAGATACTTCACCTTCGTATACTATACTATACTATACTATACCATTCTATCCTATTCTATACTAATAAGAAACCCAAATATTGTATATTAATATTCACTGCCCAGTAGCTTATTCCCATAGCTCAATTCATTGTTAGCAACCAATTCGAACAGCAAGAGTTTCATTTCAAGGAAGGGGAAATTTGTTATTAATATTAATATTAATTTTTTAGTGTTAGTGTCAGTGTTAATTGTATATCATAACATATCATAGCATAGGCTTTGTTATTGTAGGATTTGTTTTTTTTTTATCCTTCTCGTTTTGATCTTTTTTTTTTGTTTAGGTGTTGATTTTGATTTTGGTTTTGGTTTTGTTTGTTTTGCATTAATTGATACCTTTAGATTGTCCTTTTTTAACTCTATATTTATTTTTTTGGTTTGATTTTTTTCAGCTTGGTTTCTAATTTTAAGGTGAATCAATTATAGAAAAGGCTGATTTCGAAGTGGGAGTAAGAATCAAAAATAAAATAATATAAAAAAAGAACAGTCATTTCCAATAATTATAAAAATACAGTATATTATTCTGTCAGCTGTTTGTGTTCTGAGTTTTTCTTTATTGTACTCTTCAATCGGTTTTTATTTCCTTCCCATTCATTTGGTTCCAGAAATAAAATAGAATAATATAAAATTAAGAAAATAAAAAAATTGAGACACACTCAATCGAACCATAATTAATTATATAAATGTTCAGGTCTCGTAGAGTTTCAAGAGCTCCTGAAGAACCTGTTAATTTAGGTGCTTTGGCTGCTGCCTCAGCCATTGGCAAAGCATTGCATACCAATGGAAGAGGAGTAGATCACTCAAAATTACCTGCTTATAATAATAATAACGCAGGCAATCCTGTCCAACCCAATTCATCAGGTGCAACCACCACCAACAATAATTCCAATCGTCGGAATTCCATAATGCGTACCAGTAATAGCAATAGCCGAAATGGTAGCAGGAAAAATAGTATACAGAATCGTAATCTTTCATCCCAACCTTCAAACTCAAATTTGAAATCAAGTGCGAAACCCATGAGAAGAAACTCAATGATTGTTCAGAGAGATAGTAGTGCAAACAAACCACGTACTTCAAGCTTACAAAATTCAAACCAACAGATTAGAAGCAATTCAGCTTCGGGTTCAATTGTAAGGAGAAGACAAAGTGTCATAAAACAATCAGAATATGATGTAGATCCACAACATGCATTCACCGAATTCGGTGGGAAACAGGCTTCCCCTGGGATCATGCATAGAAAACCATCTTCTACTTCTCTAAATAGAAATTCTAGTAGAACAAACTCAATGTCAAGAAATGATTCAATGACTTCAAAAAGATATGTCCCTGGTCCACACGGCTTGATCGCCATAGAGGTACCGGTTGTGGCCCAACAACCACAAGACCCTCAAGGAAACAGGAAAGTAAGACGTTCTGTATCAGCAACATTCCATAATGCATCATCGAGATCTGGCTCTTTGAAAAATAAATCTTCATCAAACTCTTTGAAAGCACAAGAAAATCCATTGAGAAAAAGCTCTTCAAGAAATTCTTTAGCACAACCTCAAGAAAAGAGAAAATCATCTTTAACTGGGTCAAAAGACTCTAAAGTGCACGGTGCCAATAACGGTAACAATCATAACAACAATATTAATAATAAAAATAAAGTCAAAAATAATAATCATAACAATACTAATAGTAATAGTAAAAACCAAAATCAAAGTTCTCAAAAGCCTCATTCTACCCATTCGGTTAGCCACATGCATTCAAAGCCAAGAATATTAAAGGAAGAAGATATGTCTTTATTTGACACATCTGTTCAAGAAGAAACAGAACAAGAACTTAATGACGAAAACCTAGAAATAAGACCAATGATGATACAATCTAATCATTTGGAAGGTTTGAATAGAAGACCAAAGGACATAAAAATTGTACCAGATGAAAAGGAAGTTGCGAATCCACCTAAGGAAAAATATCAAACCAATGCTATCGGTGAAGATACCAAGAAAATAGAAACAGGTATTCCTGAAGAAGATGAAAATAGTAAATTCAACAATATAGAAATTAAGGAAAATAGAGAAATCCAACCCGATGTAAAAGATATTTCAAATGAAGATGTATTGCCTCTAGATGCAGGATCATTGAACTCTATAAATAATGGTGTTGAAGAAAGAGATAACGGGGATAATCAAGAGATCAGACATCCTGAAAATGAGGAAATGAAAGAAGTGATAAAATCTGAAAATTTGGAAAGCTCACATATTGATGAAAACAATAAACCAGATTTGAACGAAATTGTAGATAAAAATGCCCCTGGAAAAACATTGGACGAATCATCAGAAAAACTCGAAAAGGACGTATCCTCTGAAACAGAAGAAACTACTAAAGTTTCAAACACAGAGAATAAAGAAAATGAAATTTTAGAAGTTGGAAGTGAAACAGCTCCTAGTGTTGAAAATGGATCTAATGCTGAAAGTAGTGGTGTTGATAACATACAGGATAAAATTTTACAAGATAATAATCCTTATAAAATGGCAGAAATTAATGCATCTGAAGTATTTGAGGATGCTAATGGTAATATGGAAGTTGGTAATAATCAAGATTTTGCCTCTCCTCTAAAGCTACAAAAGGAAACAAGTAATGCCAGTGTCTCCAGTGATAAAAGTGGAAAGGAAGGCAGCCCTAACATGGCACAATATTTACGTGCAATTAGCCCACATTTAGCCAACCAATCTTCTGCTTTGCCTATCCATCCTGCCAATTCTAGGTCTCCATTGTCAAAAGTAGTTAATGGTTCAAATTCAGAAAATCCTCCAACAGAACAAAAGTATAGTGCAAAAACTACTTCGCCAATAAAGTCAGCAATGAAGAAAAATCCAACAACTTCAAGTAAGGAGAACACTTATGGTAATGCCAGTTCACCTGCTAGCCAGGCATATCTTTCATTGACGACAGCAGAGAACACTAGATTAAATGCCCAGATTGCTGCATCCGATGTTTCCAGAAAACCAACAATTGTTAGGGCAAATACAAGACCAAGATCAATGGTCTCTAACAGAAATAGAAACTCGTTAGTTGAACCCGTCAAGGGTAAGGGTCAGTCTGGTACTACTTCCCCAGCTAATCGTCATTCTATGCTTTCTAATACTTCTGTAGAAAGAAGAGGAAGCAAATTAATGAGCAATACTAATAATAATAAATCACCAAACACTACCTCAACTCAAAGTAAATCTACTGAAGCCAAACCTAATTATAAACCTACGAGTCCATCTAATTTATCAAATAACATATTGTATCCTAAGGAGCCACCACAAAAGAGATCTAGTTTCGAAAAAGTAAGAAATTCTGATGGTGCGATAGGCTTCAAGAGTATGTCTTTAAGAGATAGCGCTCGTTTAGAAGCTGCACAAATAGATCAAAGACAAGCTTCTAATGCTAATTCTCAATGGTCCAACCCTATGGGAGGTGATTGGAAATCAAGATTCCAAGATTCCGACTCTGATGATGAGGGCTATAGCAAGCCATCTAGCGGTGGCTTCTCTGGTAGAAGAGGTGATATGACACCTCCGAATCCTGCATTCAAAGGACATTATAGTGCAGATGATCATTCAAATTTGAGGTCAGTTTCAGAAAATGTTTCACCAAACAAGATAAATAAGAAATGGAGTAAGCTTTCACTAAGATCATCAAGTGTGGGTGATAAAAACCAATTGAATGCCTCGCGTATGTCCAATACAAATGGTGGAATGCCTTCTAATAATCCAGTACCCGGAGAGTCATCGACTAGAAGCGAAAGTGATGCCAAAAACAAAACTACTTTTGGAACCAAATTGAAGAAATTGTTTGGCAGGAAAAAAGAACAACAACAGTAATTTATTGTTTCTTTGTTTTTTTCATTTCGATCTTTAATATTTGTGTGAGTGTTTTTCTCTCTACCAAATTATTTTTATGTTGCCATTAATTATAAAATATTTTAGATTAATTTAACATTAAATTGAATGTATCATTATAATACATACATCAGATGCATTTATTATATGTTTAGTATGAGTAGACATTATTTGTAATATTTATCATTATCATTATCATTATTATATTTGTACTTCAAGTCATGATTAATCATACTTTCACTTTATTCTTATGTACAATCAAATGTTGAAGTTATGCGACTCTCTTTCCCGTTAATTTACTTCAATGGGCTTTAAGGCAACTTGAAAAGAAATCATTCTTTAACTTGACTGATATAGTATATAAGAAGTGATATATTTTGATATCTACATTTAAACACGATATAGAAATTCATCGATAGATATGAGAATTGTACTTTGTGATACCAACAAAACTGTTTGTTCTCTATGGAGAAAGATGCTGCCAAAGTCCCTTTTGGACAAAGGGAAAGTAGAGGTTCACAACACAACTTTTGAAGCATTAGCTCATAAATTATATAAAACCAATGTCAATCAATTATCAAAGGAGGGGACTAGACCATATTGTTCTCCTGAAAAATGTGTTGTTGTATCACCAGGGAATTCGTTTGGGTACCTTGGAGGAGGATTTGATTTAGCCCTTTGTGAGTATTATGGAGGTAAACCCTTTGAAACATGGTTTAGATCGAAATTAAACAATGAATATTATCCTATAGGATCATCTACTTTAATAGATGCCTATGATTATTTCTTACCAGAATCAAGTGACAAGATAAGGCATATATTACATGTTCCAACGATAGTTGCTCCCTCGCATTCAAGTTTTATGAAAGCAGAACCTTTAAGATCAGGATATGAGCCAGTTTTTAATGCAACTTGGAATTCACTCAGGTCTTTTCCATCCTGTTGTGATACAATAATAATGTCTGGATTATATACTGGATACGCAGGGGTCCCAGCTGAAGTCAGTTGTAAAAGCATGTCATTTGCGATCACATTGTACCATTTATGTGAAATTTTACCAAAAGATGTGGTAAACCTTTTGACAATGTACTACTTAGGTTATCCATTTGAAGATTTTTTCCTTCATACAGCAAGCGAACAATTGGAGTTGTTGGGAATAGATAAGGAACAGCTTATCGCATTCGATGTCACCAGAGACTTTATAGATGCCATTATTCCATCGCATCTTCTAGACTCTCTCTAAAGAAGGTTATATCCAATATATCTTCCAAAAAATTTAATAAAAAAGGGAATGCATGATGGCAAAACACATCACAATGATAACATCGATGTTATCCCATCTTTCAAACCCTATAGAGCTTATATGATCATTGTAAATAGGATAGAATATATGTAGTCGTAACCCTTATATATTGATTTAACAATGTCATTGTCTAGTATATCACGTGACTTTGAATATTTTTAGCAGTATCGAAAATATTAATGAAATCTATTAAAAGGTGAAACTTTAGAGAAGTACAAGAGACAAGATAGCAGAAGAATTGGAAGTTTTTTACAGTTGGAGACTAATTGAAGGTGTTTTGGAGGCTCTGTAAGTGGTTCATTATGCAGTTTTCTAAAGTTTTGGTGATTTTTATCGCTTTGTTTTATCAAAGTTTAGCTTTCAGCATTTCTAATGGTAAGATTAATTTCCCTGGAAGTGGGAAATCTGCAATTTCAATTGACAAATTTGATACTAAAATCAATTCCAAGGGACTGAGTCATAAAGTTACTGTAAAAGATTTAGAAGAAATCATTGAATTTGGTTTTTCAATCCCTTCAAACTCTGATAATGCGATTAAAAGTCATTTATTATTGGGTTTCCCAAGGGATGGTTTGGAAACTGTAATTGAACCTTTGGTACAAAAGAAGGATGATAAGTTAGTCTATCTATTCAATATCAGATTAAACGCTTTATCAAAGGCATTATTATCAAGAGCTGTTGAAAATCAGGAATCTTTAGAGGCTACTTTGCTATTAGCTAATGAAGATAATAAAAACAATAATATCTTCGGCAGGGTATTCCAGTTAACTCTATCACCAGATTTGGAAGTTCAATATACAAAGCCATCTAGATTTGGTTTCAAGGATGAAATTCATCATATTTTCCGTTCACCACCAAAAGCTGCTCCAGCATTCATTGCTCAAGTATTCTCACTTGCTATCGCTGGTTGTGTAGTTTTGTTGATTGGTACTTGGTTATCAACTGGTGTTTTATCAAATATGTGTATCCCAGGCGGTATGAACTCCATCTACTTCATTGTCATGATTTCTTCAATTGTTGGATTTGAATATATTTTCACTAATTATTACTTGGGAGTCTCTATTTTCGAAACTTTACACGCTGGTTTATATTTAATCATTCCAAGTTTAATCATTGGTACTAAATTCCTAAGAAACATTGGGAAACAAATCTAATGACCATTTTATAGTATATATTTTAGAAAAGTAATAGATATATTTACAAGTAATTGTTTTTAAAAAGGAATAAAAATGAATATGAAATGCTCTATAATGAATATATATTTGTATGTATGTAGTTGTAACCGTGCAAAATAATGGGAGAGAAAGTTAATTATCGTTACTTTCTTCAACATATATGTTTTTAATCCACCTGAAACCTAAAATGTTAGTTAATGAACCGTTCCAAAAGGGTTTGTTGAAATCATTTGCTGCAACGATTTTACCTTTTATTAAGCCCATCGGAATTGAATTGTATGTCCTTGAATCGAGAGAATGAGAGAGGTTATCACCAGTAACCCAAACATGACCGTCTGGAACTTGAATATATGATTCAAATGGTTCATCCAAATCCGTACCTTCACGAATAGCATTCAAACTTGGATCAATCAATATATAATCTCCAGGCATACCTGTTATTCTCTTGCAAACTCGATGGCTTGGATCAGTAGGTTTTGCTGCTACTATACAATCACCAATCTGGCATCCTTTACCATCTTTATACTTCTTTATAGCATGCACATAATCGTTTTCTGCAGCTAAAGTAGGTAACATCGATTCACCTCTTGTTTCAGTAAATTCATAGATATAGCTATGGGTAATATGAAGAAAACAGATTGCTCGTATTGTATATGAAAAGGCACTTGTAAAAGGTTTTAAAGACGCAGCAGCAGAAGACATTTGATACCTATTTGTAATGTGTTGTTCCTAATCTATGATCCAATACCACCTTCTTCTTAAACCTTGTTTATATCAATGGTTGAAATTTAAATTTTAGATAAAATTATGCATCTTTTCATATATGGAAGCATAGAAAGATGTCAGTGTATGCATAATGAATGAGTAGTAATTGATAAAGGATTAATAAAGAATTGAATCGACATGGAATGAAATGAAATGAGTAGTATCGATATATTATTCCAATTAAATAGTAGAGCTAGTAATGTTTTAAAGAGAAAAAAAATTTGTAGCTATTATTAAATATTGAAGTAGTAAAAGATATGGAATGTTGGGTTTGGCCAATATCATTATCTATGGTTGATTGGAGAACGAACTTATATTTGAAATGCTTTGGTCCTAATTATTTTGTTATTAGTCTTATTTGTTTTAATTTAATTAAAATGGATAGAAATGTGTGAAGTTGAACTTGAGAGGGTAGGGGAGGAGAGAGATGCGGAGATGATTATCTCTTTCTCTTTGTGTAGACGTCTCTTGGTAAGACATGGAAACCTCTTCTTCCATCTTCAATACATTTTACAAATTCTTTTGCAAAAGCAGGACAAAGGTTTTTCCAATTATTATAATCAACAATATGAGGTAAAAAGATCAATAGCATTTTAATCTTTGGTAATTGACTTTTCTCTATTGAGGTTTTACCTCTTTGACTCAATTCAGAAGATAAACCGTCGTGAAATTGGTTCAAAGCCATTTTGGAACATAAATAATGTGAAGCATATAATAAAGAACCATCAGGTTGCTCACAGGACATATTTATAATATAAAATGAAGGGTTTTCCAATCTCTGCTGGATTTGAGGAATAATTTCTGTTAGATAGTATTTAGTGGCAATCATTACGTTTGTGAGATTAATTGTCACACATCTCTCCAGATGTTCGATTCTCTCCTCTACAGACAACAATTCCTCATAATCAGTACTATAAAGACTCTCCAAACCTTCTTGAAGATTGTTAATAAAGACAGTGACGTTAATCTCATTATCCTTAATAAATTTTAAACTTTCTAACAATTTATCTCTATTCGAAAGTGAAGAACACTCAACAAAAGTATAATTTTTCACAAAGGCCTCTTGCATAGTTAACAAATAAGAAATATCATTAGTATCAATATTAATAACCTTTGAATTGTAGTTCAAAACAAAAGTTTTACAAACTTCTAACCCAAACTTATTAGAAGATCCACCTAATATCAACACTGTATCTACCCCAGCTTCAAACGTCTTGCCACTACCAAAAGTCTCATAAATCCTGTTCACAGTATTGTAAACACTCTTGATCAACATTTTAAAAATCTTCAAGATCCTTATCCTAAAGCAACTCTATCTCTATCACTATCTCTATTAATACAATCCCAAAAATTATTACTCTTAGATCTTCAAAATGATACAAATACCTTAAATCTTATAACCGAATTTATTCTTGAAACAGACAAAGATACAAATTATACCAAAATATCACAGACAATACCTGATAATATAAACCCAACCTGACAGTTTACTGCTAGAATATATCAACTCTTCCTTACCTTTATATCAACTTCAAAACTGTTGATCATCAATCCAATATGTTTTTATTTAATGACGTTTTTAATTCTGGAAGTTCCCTTCCAAAAGCTTTAAATATTTAGCGATGAGCTGAGATGAGATGAGATGAACTGATAGACACTTTTAAAGAGATGTGATTAAGAAGGGAAGAGATAGAGGACCAAGAGGTTGGTTTTAGAGGTATATTGATAGTTTGTGATAGTGTGTGTCTGGTTTATTGTTGTTGTTTTCTCTCCACATATAGATTTATATTCAGTTAAAGATGAGTACACCTGCTGCAGAACAACGTAAATTGTTGGAACAACTTATGGGTAGAGATGGTGGATATGAACAACAACATCATCACGGTGGTAGAGGGAGGTATGGTGTAGTTCAGAAGGATCTGGGACTACATGATGCTAGAATTTGTAAGTCCTATCTGGTTGGTGAATGTCCTTATGATTTATTTTTGGGGACAAAACAGAGTATGGGTAGATGTCCCCAGATCCACTTGGCCAAGTATAGGATACAGTATGAGAAGGAAGGAGGTGGGTTTCCTGAATTTGAAAGAGAGTATTATGCCATTTTATCCAAGTTTGTGAATGAGTGCAATGGTCAAATTGCGGTTGCTTTGAAGAACTTGGAACATACCCCCGAGGAGAGGGAAAAGATCAATAATGTTACTCAAGAATTAGATGTGCTGGATACAAAGATAGGTCTTATGGATCAAGAGATTGTGAGTCTTTTGAAAGCGGATGAAGTGTCGAAGGCAATGGCCCAATCCTTGAAATTGGAAGACATGAAGTTGGAAAGAGTAGAAGTAGCTAAGAGAGTAAGAAATATTACTGAAAATGTAGGACAGAGTGCACAACAGAAGTTGCAAGTTTGTGAAGTATGTGGAGCTTATCTATCTCGTCTGGATACAGATAGAAGAATAGCTGACCACTTCCTGGGAAAGATTCATCTTGGTTACGTTAAGATGCGTGAAGAATTAGAAACACTGAGAAACAAACAGAAGAAGAGAACGCTGAAGTAATACAGGTAACCAGATAATTAGATAGAATAGATTTCAGAGGGTACCATTGATTGACGAAAGAAGTTCTCAATTGTCACAACCATGAAATGACAGTCCCACCTGAATTCAAGAAGCTGTTCAAAAATGCCAACAAAAATTTTGCTGGCATTTTTATAGAACGATGTTTTATTTCTCGAGGAACTACGTATATGTATATTGTATATGGGGTATGTTTAGTATAATAGTACTTTATGTAAGGTGGATGAGTCTGGGTTCCTATGAAATTAGGATTCTTCTTGGATGTCCACAATTTTTAGTGATGTATATTCAATACCTTGTCTTGGAGTGTCATTTTTCTGGTTACAGCATTTGTAGAGGGACGATCAAAGTTATAAATAACACTGCTCAAAAGTTTTGGTACCATAATATTGAGATCCCAAAGGTGCCTGTTTAACAAGATTTGTTGCCTTTAAGTGCCTTTATCTGCTTCAATGATGGAATGCACGTGATACATATGGATAACCCCCAATCTGACAATATGGTATGAAACATATCGTAAATAATGATAATAAATCATGTGATATATTATCTATGGTGTCATGGTATATATATATATATATACCATGACACTATTAAATGGCTGATTATTTTGTCATGAATCAAACATTGCATTTTAACAAAACACATATGGTGCCTACAGCGCTGCTCTATCTTACGATAGATCAATATCTACTCTATGAGGTTTATACACCAATCAATGACGGAAAAGAGTATTGGGTCAGATGACTTAAGTTACGTAGTTATTTCGAATGAAAAAAAATACTCCCATCAAATGGTAACTAACAATTAGTATTTGTATCCAGTGCTCCCTGTATAAACAAACAATAAAACTGATCATACTATTATTGCATTCAGCACGACATTAGAACCATCAGTTTCTTCTTGATACATCTACCGGATAACTACCTAAGATCATGTGACTAGAAAATATATATCACGTGTAATACACCACTTCAATGTCCGGGTAACATTAGTATATTCCAATATTTTCAATAACAAACATCGATTTAGAAAATTTGTATGTCATGTCAACTTGAAGATGTAGTTGATATAAGAAGAGGTTACTGAATTTGAATTGATCTAGGAGGTTAGCCCTTGGCTTTGTAGTCTCTACTGGTGGTCATTGTACAGATATTCAGTTCTCGTTATAGGTATATTTAGTTGATGTTTGGCGCAAGTGGACAGTCAGGAAATAGCAGGTTTGCAAATGTTTCAGTGAACATGGCTCAACAGATGCCAAATCAAAATTCTCAATCCGGAGGTGGACAACAGCAAGTTTATCAGCAGATACCTACCCAGCCTCAACAACAGTATTTATCATTGCATAATTCTGGTTCTAATAGTGTATTTGGTTCAGATCAATCTCAATATCAGCAGAATTCTCAGCAACAGGAGCCCGTTTGGTTTAATAATCCTAAAAAGAGATCTATTCCACAAACTATTGTGAGAAGACCAACTAAACAAACTGGTACTACAGGTGGTTCGATGGCTACCTCTGGAGCTTCGACTACATCTTTATCTTCCGGATCAACCAATATTAATGCAAACAGTGGATTTGAAAACTTAACTTTTGGATCAAAGAAATCTGCAATGATGTTCAATTCTCAAAATAACCAAGGCTCTGGATTACAACATGGTGGTGACAATAATTTGCTTGTTGACTCCAATGAAGCTCCACCTACAGTTTCATTATATGATTGGAAACGTGAAGATGACTTAGGGACTATGAGCAGTTTACCATCTAACTGGGATGGCTCACAATCAACAAACACATTGGGTGAAAGTTTAATTTCTTCTGCTCGTCCAGAAAGTTTGAACGAATCATCGGCTCTCTCACTGGGCACTTCAAAATTGGATACTTCTGCTAATGCATTTGATAAAAATAATGAAAAGAATCTATTTTCAAATCAAGCATCATCAAAATTCGAAAAATCTAACAAAGTTACAGGTTCACCTAGCTCACCAACAAATAGTGAAGGTGCAGTTATAGTATTTGGTTATCCAGAGTCCGTATCAAATTCAATTATAACACATTTCTCTAAATTTGGTAATATTTTAGAAGATTTCCAAGTATTACGTAGTGCTTCTGGTATAAATGTCTCAACTCTTCGATTATGTGGTCAAAAATTGGATCAAAATGTCAGCAATGAAAGGAAATACCCTATTTTTACAGGAGATGGTTGGGTGAAACTTACCTATGATTCTTCTGCATCTGCATTAAGAGCATTACAAGAAAACGGTACGATTCTAGGTGGTTCATTAATTGGATGTATTCCATACTCTAAAGAAGCAGTTGAGCAATTGGCATCATGTAAAATTGAGAAGATTGACGATATCGGTCTTTTTAACCATCGTATTACTGAAGCTTTAAGTACTAACAACGAAATCATTACTCCAGGGGAATCACATGTCACGGAACCAGCAACAGTTTCTATGCTGTCACTAGGTTCAACAAAGAAACCAGAGATGCAAACACCACTAATGGGAACAACCCAAGATACACTTACACCAAATATTTCCAATCAATTGAAGTCTCCATTATCAACACGCAGATTAGATATCAAAGATGGGAAATCATTATTTGTTCATAATGCCAATTCAGACAATCACAATTTCTTAAGATCTTTAGAGAACAAGATGCGTCACCAAGAGGAATTAAACGTACAACAGAAACAACAACAAACCGCCAGTCTATTGCACAAGGTTAACGACTGGCTATTCGGATGGAACGATCTCTAAACATATCTCATCACAGCCTAATCAAATCAATCATTCAAGTACACCATCGACCATAGATCATCGACCATCGACCATCGACCATCTAACATTTCCATAAAATACTCCATCTTCCGTGTTTTTTGTTTTTCTTCTTCTCCTCCTCCTCTTCTGTCTTTACCACTAACCATAAATACTCAAATCATTTATATATATACAAAATATTGCATTCAAATTGTCAATCCAAAGAGAATCTAAAACCATTTCGAACTTTCAAGGGTCTGGATAAACCTCCATTTCTTTTTTAATTTTTCTAATCCATTTCTACTCAACGCCAATTACAAATCTGACCCACCACTCCACAGCGTGGATAAAGATGTCCATCTACAAATGAAAAGAACAGAATTCAAACCCAATCATCATCAGAATATTAACTAAACAGGTACACTTGTCCTTTATTTTAACTTCTGGAATTTTGGATTACGTATTAACCTGGCATCTTACCTTAAAGGGTAATTACATGATTGTTTCAACTTGGAATAGAAAATGAACAATTTTCGAAAATTCGAGTTTCGACTGAAAAATTATCATGCTTCTGCGAGGTTATCTGAGGTTTTTGGATGGAATTCTTTTTAAAACATGGTGCTACCTGACATGCAAAGTTTAAGCAAAAATGTTGCTTCGACAACGATTTTAAGCAGTTTCGAACAGCTTTAAATTTGGTTTAATGAGATTGATTAATGAGTTTTGTTAAGCAGTGGAAGGGGGGCTAGGTAGATTCGAGTGGGTGGAAGAAGATCTGGTGGTTTTGTTGTTCATTTGATTCATTTCCTTATATTTATATTTATATATACATATATATATATATCTATTGTTGGAATTATTTTTGATCACCAATGGCTTTATGATGTTAATGAAATTTAATTATTGAAAATATGGTTGGTGAAATTAGACGTGCAAAGTTTATTGGGAATTTACTGGGTAGACGTCGAGAGATTGTGGAACAAGTAGTCTCTGAAGAACCATATAAAGAAGATCAGGAAGACGACAACGACAACGACAACGACAACGACAACGACGTAGAAGAAATTGAAATATTGATGAAAGAACAAGATACTGAAACTACAGAAGCAAGAGCTCATGTCATCAATGATTGTGTCTCACTTTTAACAGCTGTTAATGAAAAGGCAGAGTTGAAATCAGATTTCCATAGACAATATTTAGACTATGCTTTCCAAATTAAATTACCACCTCAAATGACAGCTTTGGATGCTTCTCAACCGTGGATTCTTTATTGGGTGCTTAATTCTTTGGCTATGTTGTCTGAAGATTTGGTCAGTGATGAAATGAGAAGACGTATTGAGGAAAAAGCCTTTGCCATCTCTCCAGAAGGTGGTCCATTCGGTGGTGGTATTGGACAATTACCACATCTAGCTGCTACTTATGCAAGTATTGAAGCATTATCTTCATGTGCCAATAGTAATGGTTCTTGGGATAAAATTGATAAGAAAAGCATCTACAATTGGTTACTCTCTGTCAAACAAGAAAATGGTGGGTTCAAGACCTGTTATTCAGTTGGTGAAGTAGATACAAGAGGTGTTTATTGTGCTCTTAGCGTGGCTTCAATGTTGAATATCCTTACTGATGAACTAGTTGAAAATACTTTACAATATTTGATCAACTGTCAAAATTATGAAGGTGGGTTTGGCGGTTGTCCATTTGAAGATGAAGCTCATGGTGGGTATACCTTCTGTGCCGTTGCAAGTTTAGCCATTATGGGTGCGTTGGATAAAATAAACATCCCAAAATTAATAGATTGGTGTGCAACTAAACAGTATAATGAAGAAAAAGGTTTCTGCGGTAGAAGCAATAAACTGGTAGATGGTTGTTACAGTTTTTGGGTCGGTGGTACTGTAGCTATACTGGAAGCATATGGTTACGGTGAATATATTATGAATCACAACGAAATGAGAGAATACATTTTACGTTGTTGTCAAGACACCAAGAGACCTGGTTTAAGAGATAAACCTGGAAAAAATCCGGATTTCTATCATACAAACTATGTTTTAGCTGGTCTATCAGTTGTTGAATATACGTTCAAAATCGATAATCCAAAAGATCCATTTTCCATAAGTGCGGAACCAAGAAAAGGTGTCCCATCTTCCAACATTACAGCAATCAATCCTGTCTACTGTCTACCAATTGATTTGGTCAAAAACTTTGCTAATCATTTTAAATAATTTTGAATGCATTATTTATTTTGTATACTAAATAGTCAATAATATTTAATAATTGTGATAATCTCTAAAATATTCTATAATGTACATCATGCCCCAGGATCAATCCCAGTATCCTCAAGATAAATATATCAAGGAATAGATATATCAGTATCTTACTAAATTCAATTTTTGGTAACTTTCTTCCCCTTTGAGGCCTTCTTCTTCTTCTTTTTAATCAACCCATTCATGTTACTTCTCACCACAGATGAATATTCTTGCCAAAATTTGTCCAAGTCATCAGGAGATACGACAGTGGAACATTTGACTTTATCCTTATGGGAACCATAACTTGCTCTAATCAAGATAGAGTAGCTTTTATCAGAAATTTCTTCATTATCAATTGTAACAGTTTGGGCCTTTTTAGAGACATCATAATGTGGCTTATTCAAAGAATCATGCTCGGTGGCTGGTTCTACGGGATCATAACTAACCAACCTCTTTACGTTCATACGAACTGATATATGCTTTTCATTGGCAATCTTAAAGAATTCACCTAGCTTTACCAAAAACTCTTGCGTACTCAAAACACCAGCATTTGACATTTTTCTGAACCAAATAACTTCAACTCAATTCCCCAAATAAAGTCTCAATATAAACCAATTCGTATACCTTGAATTCTTAATACCTCATGGATACAATATCAACCTAAAATCCTAATATTTAACAAGTTAATTATTGGTTGTCTATGTGTGTGAGTGTGTGTGTTCTTAAAAGTATCGTCAAATTGAGTTAAAATTGGAAAAGTTCAATTATCACCAAAATCACGTGATAATATATATAATATCAAAAAATTGGTCCAAGATTTAACAACTTTAAAGGAATTGGTTGAATCAACAAAATCAATTGTGGATGATTATTGTCAGTTGAGATGGTTCTAGTCTAACCGGCTTGTGAAATTTGTAATTAAATTGTGTTACTTGAGGGTTTGCGTTTTTCCAGAGATTTTAAAAGGGTTGTTGTGACTATTTTACAATTAAAGTGGGTGACTCTCAATTTCTCACAGGTGTCCTTTAAGGAAGAGATATAGAATTGTAGAATACTAATTTGTGTGATATATATTTGGATCAAACTAAGTACTGGGATTGAGTTTTGAAAGGTATAATACTGCTATTTATAGATAATCTCGGAATATATTTTATTTTACTTTAGTATTCAATTACAGTCGCTATTCAAGTATCCGTAGCATATACGAGAGAGAATAAACTACATTGTAGCCAAAAATCCCAAGGATATGTTAGTTAATTCAAAGTTATTTAAATCAAGATTATTCAGGGCCTTTGTAGGGAGTAATGTTGTTGCATTGGGGTCTGGTACTCCGTATTTGTATTCATACTACGCTCCACAACTTCTAGAAAGGTGTAATTTACCAATTTCAAAATCTAGTCAACTGGCTTTATCACTGAATATTGGTAGCTCTCTTTTAGGTTTATTTGCAGGAATTATTGTTGACAAAAATCCAAGATTGGCTTGCTTGACTGGTTCAATGTTCACGTTTTTGGGTTACTTCTTTATAGATTATTGCTATACTTACCAAATATCAAATATCCTTCTACTATCTATTGCATTAACCTTTATTGGATTTGGTTCTGTTTGTGGATATTTTGCAGCTGTCAAATGTTGTACAACCAATTTCCCAAAATACAGAGGTACTGCTGGCGCTTTCCCTGTATCTTTATATGCATTATCAGGAACATTTTTTGCATTTCTATGCTCAAAATTTTTTGGTTCGAATATGGATAACGTTTTTAAGTTTTTGGTAATTATATGTCCATTGATGTCATTTGTTGGATTCCTTACACTTACTTTAGTTCCAATGCCTTCTAATTTTCCCAAAACAATTCCAAATAATATCACAGAAGATTCGATCTTCCAACCTCAACCATCGTCTTATGAATTAAATAGTATTCCAGGAACCCCTGTGTTAAACCCTACTAACAGCACACTAGATGATTCAATTGACAATTATGCTAATCCAAGCACACCACTTCATTTAAAATCTAATAACATCAGTGCAATATCGACCCCAAGATTAATTATGCCCAATGATGACTTTAAAGCAAAAAGTTTGGATGGTCCCTATGGTAATTATATCGAATCAGAAGAATCGAAAGTATCTGGTTCAGCAAATGTTTTAAAGACTATAAGAAAACCAAGGTTTCTCTACCATTTTGTAATTCTAGCTACTTTGCAAGGGATTGGTCAAATGTACATTTATTCTGTGGGATTTATAGTGAAAAACAACCTTACAGATGATGCTTTGTCATCTGGAAATTACAATCCTGATAAAATTCAATCATTGCAAGTTTCAATATTGTCATTAATGTCATTCACAGGCAGATTGCTTTCAGGCCCAATATCCGATTTCTTAGTTAGGAGAATAAAATCCCAGCGATTATGGAATATAGTTCTATCATCATTCATTATGGCAGTTGCTGCAATGAAGTTGATATCACACAAACCAAAATCATTTGGCGAAATGGACAGTTATTCTGAGGAAATTCAAAGTAGTATTTCGAATATTTCATTTTGCTCAGTGCTTTTTGGTTTCTCATTTGGTGTAATGTTTGGAGCGTTCCCATCTATTATTGCAGAAGCATTTGGATCTGAAGGTTTCAGTACAATCTGGGGTGTAAGTACCTCAGGTGGTATCTTTACTGTTAAAATATTTAGTTCTTTACTTGCAGATGAGTTGGCAAAGAATACAGGAATCGATGAACAAACTTGTACTAAAGGCTCAGATTGTTATAGCCACACATTCACTATAGTAGAAAGATCATCATTATTTGTCGGTATTCTAAGTCTTCTATTAATTTATTCAGGGTATCGAAAATTAAAAAGATCGACTAGAGGGTGATGGCTAACAACATTCCGCTGACTCGAGAAACAGCCATTAAAGTTGAACTTTGTATTTGAAATAAGAATTATATAAATTGACAATAAAATTAATACGGAAATTTACTTTAAAAAATATCTATTAATATATATTTTAATTATTATGTGCAATCCACTTACCTCTAACATAAATAAACCACTTCAATAATCTCATTACTTTATGTATTGTTATTGAATTCTTTACGGTATGGATTGTTTTATAAAAGGGACTGGGTATATATCACTTAAGAACTGACATTAGCAGCAGAAGTAGGAGCAGCAGTTGCAGAAGCGGTTGTAGTCGTTGCAATCGTTGCATAATCAGAAAAAGCTTCTGCGAAGTTGTTACAGTTATAATCCCAAGTGTCCATCCATTGTGTCTTTTTACATAGATCACGAGTCCATTCACTACCGTAAATCAAAGCACTATAATTGTGATAGAACCAAACACATACGAAGGTAAAGATCAAAGCAGTAGCAACACCGGCTCTTCTCTTATTTCTAAAGCTGTAAGTGACAATGAAGTCAAATGTGTGAGCAAAAGCCAAAATACCAAAATAATATGCTGGTAGATAATGGTGTAAGAACATTTGACGTTGCATTAAAAATGATGGAATGTAATGAGCAGCGTAACCCAAGAAATATTCAATGAATTGAATGTGGTAGTTGACGACATGGGCGTCTTGCAAAACCGGTCTACCCAAGTGCCATGCGACAACTTCATATAAAACAACCAAAACGAAGACAAACAAAGACATAGAAACAGACCACCATAATATAGCATTACCTAATAAGTAAACTTGTCTGTTATGTTCACCCCAGTAACTAATACCACGCTGTAAGAATGGCCATTCTTGTGGGAAAGATTGGTAGACATGGGATGCAGTTAAGCCTTTATTGACATCCCACATTCTGTAATGGGATTCAATAAATTTCTTCCAGAAACCATGTGGAGTATAGGAAACACGAGTAGCATCCCATGGTAAGGTTGGATTTTCATTAGCTTCAATATACCATAAAGTTAAATGAGGTCTACCAGCATGGGCACATGAAACTTCTTGTTGTTCGAAACCCCATTTTGGTAACTTAGTTTTATGAGAAAACAGGTAACAACCACTTAAAGCATGCTTCAATCTAAATTTAGTATCAATTGCAAGGACACGTTCTTGAGCTTCACCTGGAGCAGATTTGGATTTGTCAATTTCAACAATCCAATCATCGTTACCATCACCATTGAAACCAGGATAACCATAACCTGAAATTTCTTTTTGCCAATCAGCATTAGAAGATACTGGGGCCTTGTGGTCATGAGAGTGTAATCTATGCTCTGTTTCGGCATGGAATAGTTTAATTCTAGTACCGTCGGTCAAGTTTTGAAAAGTATTTAGTGTGACACCAGGTCTTGAAGACAATTCAATCAACCAGTTGTTGTTGTAATCTAGGTGGGAGTACAATGTAATTTGTTGCTGTTTAGAACCAGTTTCATAATTGTGCTTGTGGGAATGCAAATAACCACCCATTGTACCAACATGACGAATCGAGACTAAGGAACCGATACCAACTTCTGATTGAACCTTCTTTGGAATTTTGTTACCAATTAAGGTACTTCTAAATTCTGAAGTGAAAAAGGCAGACCCTTCACCATCGTTAATCAAAGTGTTAAAATGAACGTAGAAGAAAATTGAGTATAAAACGAATGGAATACCTAATAGGAATACCAATTTGTTAACAGCAATCTTACATGTAGTAGAGACAGGTTTTGATAAATCACCAACAAAGAAGAATAATCTCAAGGCACATAATATTCCTACCCAGGCAATTGTGAAGAAACCAACCCATTTAGCTGAAGCAGCTAAACCTAAAGCAATACCAGTAGCAAATAAGTACTTGTAACTTCTTAAGGTAAAAGACTGGTATAATTCATATTTCTTGAAAGAATAAGCAGCAGCTGCGATGAATAACATCAATGGGGAATCTAATAAGATATAACGAGAAATTGTAACGAAAGAATTTTCGACAGCAAAACAAACTGTAGCCAAAAATGCAACCCAAACTCTAATACCAGATGCACGTAATGTGTAATACATGAACATAACGGTAATTACACCAGTCATTGCAGAGAAAAGTCTCATAAAAGTATAAGGAGTAGTTTCAGGGAATTCATCACCAATCTTTTTAAAGTCAAAATCACCTTCAAAACCAGCTAAACTACCTGCATAAGCAAATAACATTTTAGCTAATGGTGGATGAACATCAAAGAAGAAGGTACCTTTAATATATTTTGAAGCAAATCCACCGAAATGAACTTCATCAAAAACCACAGAATTTGGCCAACTCAATTTGTATAATCTAACATATAATGTTATAACAGTCAACACTATTAACAAAATTTTTTCATAATGTGAACTTATAGAACGTAGAATTGATACTTTTGCATCAGGTTCTGTAATAACGTAAGGTCTTTCAGGACCTTCTTTCAATTCAAAATCAACAACAGTATCTTGATCAATGGCTTGAACACCTTCCAATTTCACAATTTCATCATTGCCATTTTTATATCCACTGGCTTGACCCTTCTTGGACTTGTTGCCAGCCATGATGTAGTAGATATACTCTTAAAACTATGAATAATGGGAAATCTACCAAGATTGAAACAATTAATTGAATTCAATTAAATACTCAATCTTCCAAAATGCTGCACAATTCTCTTGTATATAACCACTCAATTGATGAAAGAAATAGAACAATTTCAAACTGAAATAAACCTTCTCTTCCAACAATTCAATATATAGCAAACATTCCTAAGTTTCATAAACTATTTGATTGATGGATAATGTGTGATTCGAGTTTGACACGTACATTTTACAACTTGATCAATATTTGATACCAATTGTCAAAATAAAAATCATCATGTACGGTTAAGTACTGTTCCAATACTTAACGATAAAAAAGGTGACAGTACTTAAACAATCGACTATTGGCACCAGGATAATCAACTATGGCCATAGTAACAACAATACAATCAACAATTTGATGAGGTTATTTAATCTGTGAACTCTCAGGGCTTTTTTTGGTTTTTGTTTCATCTTAAAAGGAGAAAAATCGATTTAATCTTGGAATTTCCAGTAGTGAGAAATAGAACCTGTCACAGATCGAGCAAACTAGAGGGTACTGGTTGATATCAGAGATTAGTATTCTTCTGTCAGTACAATTTCAACTCAAATCTCTTGTTTCTCATTATTCATACCTCAGTCAACGATTACGTTAAACTTCAGATTTGTTTGGATCTATAACTGCTCTACTAGGGAGAGATATTACCTTCCATTGTTCCTAGAAGGGGAATTCCTTAAATTCATCCATTCATAACAACACATGATGAATGTATCCGATATTTAAATATCTTGAAAGTAGATTATTTCTCATATTTGGCCTTTTAGATGATGAGCGGTTAATCAAATTTGACACCAAAAGCAAAAACAAAAGTGGACACCATAGAGGCCAAACTGGTTGCAACCGATCTTAATTAAAATCAATCCTACTGATATTAGAACAATCTCATAATTGGGTTTTCTTTCCTTCTTGAACAGTTACCCAAACCCATTTATAAAGCAGACGCTGTAATTATTTCAAGTGGAAACCTTTGGAGTATGCAACAAGGAAGACAAAAACCTTGATGAAACTAATAACCATTCTTTCCTCCTCCTTTGGCAACCAAATTCACCATTTAATTGCCAATCGAAACTGCAAAACATCTATACTATATAGTATCTTTCCTTTCAGTTAACCATCTTTTCCTAATTAAAGTGACAGTTAAAAGTGAAAGTCGCTTTTTAAGGCTCATCTTTTAAACTCGAAACCAGAAGGTAAGCAGTTACTTGGATCTGGGGACAAATTAAACCAATAAACTCCTTCTCTTCTCTATTATTACATCAAAACTACATAAATTCGGTATACTCTACTTATTGCTTTTGCATTGAGTCGTTATGTTTAATTCTCTATTTACAATGATAAGAATATTTTGAAATATACAGATAATAAAAAATGTGTTTCCACGACGAACCACTTTGATACACCATCAAGAACTATTAACTTGATCTCATAACTAATCGAGCTTTATTGGAAGAGGAGAGGAGAAGGAAGGAACACTTTCTTCCCTACTAGTTCCAATTTGCTCAGTTCATAGGTGTCCTAGATTTCTTGGACCTTTTTAACTGTCTTGTAATAAGATACCACACCGTCAATTGATTGATCGTCTTTATAAACCACGATGTCCTTCAATATACTGATTTCATTTTCAAATTTGATTGCTTCTTGAATATTCAATGGGAAATTATAGACTACAATACGATCTCCGGCTTTACAGTTTTCCTTCATGTATCTTCCCGTCAACATAGCTGCCATCCCAAATGGTAAATGGTCATAATAAGCCTCTGTACCATGTTTTTTGACCAGTTCCTCAAGCAATGGTTCGTATGGATCTTCAGGATCTTGTCTGACCTGTTCCGCCAGCTTGGCAGGGTCAATATAAATCATCTGTTTATCATCCCTAAACAATCTCTTCACCTTGGTTACATCTTTAATCGGAGACAAATGGATCTCTACCTCATCAGGCTTGAAAATGCTAACACGTCTCTTCAACCCACTCATGACATTGTTATACTCATCTTCACTGACATATTCCTTTGGCTTATTCCTATCAATGGATTGTGCAGCTTTATAAAAAATATACGTCCCGATAACACCAACCAATGCAATTTTTCCAAACCCAGGAATCTCATTATTACTAGAACTAGAACCAGCACTATATGCTCTCCTACTCAAACAGCTTGAACCTAGCATCAGCTTATTGCTCATCGTCAATAGCCTTGTTCTTGATATCGAACCAGCTCTAATTCCCAGGTTTCTACCAATTTTCAACATTTTCAACACCTTAAAAATCCTGTTCCCACAAAACAAATACTGAAAACACAATTGTACAACTTTAAAAGTACCAAAAACTAATGATGACCACCTCTATTCATCCAAATATCTTCAACAATTGAACGTGTTGTTGCTAATGGTTTCTTAAATATTCACATTTTTAAAGCCTTTAAGCACGATATCCAGAAAAATTGGAAAACTAACAAAGTGAAAAAAGTTGATTAGTTCAAATAAGAGTAAGTTTATGTTTAAATAGTTGGTACATCTGTTGTAATTGAGGTTGACACAGGAGTGTACATTCGGTTTTGTTTATTACCAGTTATAGGTGTTTCAGTTTAGCTTTTGTTTGGTGGCTTTAGGATAATTACTCGAGAAGTTTTGGTTTCTGGATACACTGGAATTTTTTTTTAGTTAATTTTGAACTTAGAAATACGATAATAAGAGAAATAGTATTGAATTTGGGAAGATGTCTTTGGTTAAATTGGCTAATACTTTTGCTCATTTGCAGAACTGTACCAGAGTGAGAGTTTCTCTGACTTCGATTCCATATACTAGATTGCATTTACAGGTCGCATATAACTTATACAAGAATGGGTTTATTTCATCTTTGCAAAAAGGTTCTACAAAAGGTCCAGATTCGGTGCCAACTGAGACTACTCCAGATAATATAGCCACCAGAAGACTGTGGGTGGGCTTAAAGTACAGAGAGAACAAACCGGTGATGAGTTCTTGTAAGTTGATTTCGAAACCAAGTTTGAAAATTTATTTATCTCATAACGACTTGAAGAAATTGTGTACTGGCACATCAGTAAGATTGATCAAACCTTTGCAGCCTGGTGAGCTGATATTGGTGAGGACCGATGATGCAGTCGTTGAAATCAACGAAGCTGTCGCCAAGAGAATGAACGGTGAAATATTGTGCAGAATCAATTAAAATTTAATCTGTCAGGTCCTTAAATTCTCTTTGATATACATTCATAACCTTTTATATAAATAAGTAAAAAGCAAACCTGTAAATATAATAATACTATTATACAAATACATACATACATACATACATACACACATATATATTAGTTTTGTTCGCAAGACAATTAACTTCAGTTCAATCCAGTTCGATTCAACCGAACAAAGGATCCACCATATAATCGACGGATCAATCAGTGAAGCAATGGATCAATCTGTGAAACAATATGTCAATCATAGGATCATCGATTGTATCAATTAATCGAGTAGTTGATTCGATCTCACAACTCAGATAAAAACACCCTTGTTCTTATCCATTCAATGTAGGTTCTCATTCATCGCATCAGCTTCCTGCTGGACTTTATTCAACCATCTTTTAACCAGTTTGGAATTCTCTTCAGTCATATTTTGAAGCTTGTCCCTCAGAATATTGTTCTCAATATTTAAACTAATCAACTCATCATTCAACCTCTCATAATCCTTATTTCTTAGTTGTAAAATTTCCTCCAATTCACCAATCCGAAGATCTTTCTCAACTAAATCACTTTTAAGTGCAACAATCAATTTCCTCTCCATAGATTCATCCTCGAGTTGAGGTCCAACCATTATCTGGACCTCTTTAAACAATTCACAAAATCTACCTTCAACTTCATCTCTTTGAGCCAGCCTTTCAACAAATAAAGAATCCATAACAAAAATAACAACAATAACTACAATAATAATAACAACAACCTAGTCACATCAACAAGTATATAACAATGTACTCACTGGCCTGATTGGAAGAGTACTAACCTCTTTATTACCACTTTCTTTCTTGCTTTATTTGATATGCCTTTAAAGTTCTTGATCTTTAATATTAAGAAGTATTTGATATTTGGATACTTAAACGATAGGGTATATCAACTTTTTACCAATTGATCTTTAAAGAACCAGTGTTACAAGAGTTCTAGAAGGTGGGTTGACCAGGATATCTGTTTAATAAGTACCATAGAGTTGTATATAAGGATTTTGTTGGTGGTGGTAAGCAGCTTCTTGTATTAATTGAATTAAATCCTGAAAGAGACCAGTTTTAAAAGGGTTTGAATTAATGAGTGAAGTTGAATCAAGACAGGCATCAAGATGGGGGCTCTGGTGGTCACGAAGTGAACCAATTGAGGAGGAGGAAGAGGTTGCTCCCGAGTCTGATGATAGTTATGGTGAAGATGAGGTTGACAATATCGGTTCTGATGCTACTTGGTACCAAACTATTTGGAATAAGGTTCCTGGGTTCCCTTTTAGAGCTAATAATTTAATGCTTATAGATGAGAACATACGATATTCTGATTTGACTGAGGAGCAGTTACAGTTTCTGAAGGATGAATCGATGCAAGTGATTATGAGGAATTGTGGGAGTTGGTGCTGGGTTGAAAATTTATCTGACATTAAGATTGAAGATACTGACTGGATAAAACGGAAAGGGACAGTGTCAGTTTATGGTACAGGTTCAGTGAAGTATCCATTGATCTTTGAAAATTTTCCAGTTGAATCCGAACACGTTGGTTATAAGATTTTTATTAAAAATTCTTTGATTTTACCCTCTGATTCTCCATTAGATATCTTCCATACTCAGCCTTGGACTACTAAATTTGCAAATACAATAAAAGAACATTATAATTTTCCTAATGAGAAGCATTTATATTTGAAAAATGCCACTGATAGTTTACTTCGAGAGAAAAAAATATTAATAGTGTCAGTGACTGGCCATTTACCTGAAAAATATGAGAAATTTTCTTTGGAGTCTCAAAGACATGCCCAATATCTGTCATTTAAATTAGCACAGTCATTGAAACATGATTCACCTTCAAATATTAACGCCATATCATTCACATGTCCTCTAGACCTCGAAGAAACTACAACATGTTTCGAACAATGCACAACGTTATTGAAGAATTTTGAAGACTTATTTGTTGACATTGATGCTGTTTTTTTTGTTGGTGTTTATCATAGTGTCCCATTGGTAATTAAGTTAGCATCTCATATTTTACAAAATCATAGTGCACTGGGCTTCGATGAAGATGTAGTAGCTGGTATACTAGCATTTGAATCCAATTTAGAAGGTTATAGATTTTGGGACCACAGCAGCGATAATAATAGTATGGATACTGAACAAGATTATTCAAAAATTCAACAATCAAGAGAAAAACAGCTGTTTCAGGGATCATCAAGGCAACAACAAGATAATTTAATTAAAATTAGGAATTATAGAAAATTGGATTCGCTTGAGTCGTTATCTGTTCAACAAAACTTTGATTGGATTTTAAATAATTGGAAACTCTCTAGAGTGACATTTTTTGGTAAACTCTACGATAATTTTATGACAGTAACTCAAAAATTAGCCATTGATTACACCCATCCAAAGATATTTAGACATATATGGTGTAGTGGTAAATACATGGGGATTGATACGAAGAAACCAGAAGAGATCGAATTGCCTGATATTCATTTGGAGAGTTTAAAATTTGATTCTGAGATCAAAATTCCAGAGAATCGATTATTTGAAATAATTTTTCTAGGTAATCTGCTATTGGCAATCAACCTTGGTCATACAGATTTTGCACCACTATTAAAGTTAATAAGTCCATTTTTCATTTCAAGGTCATACAACGAAAATACAATGTCATCAAACATCAAGAAACAGATTCAAAATGAATTAAGACCTTGGCTAATGGAGATGGAATTAAAATGGAAAACAACAGAAGTTCCAACAGATGAACAACTCAACGATCTACCGGAATCGCTGTCAACCTTATATTCATTCTTACAATTTACACATTTCAACAATTTGAAGAATCCAAATTTAGTTAAAATCCAAGACGATGTATACGATGACGATGAAGTATATAAATGTTTCATCGAAAACACAATTAAAACCAAATCACCAATCAATAAAAAACATTTACAAATGTCAAATGATCATTCGACACCAAAAAGTATATTAAAGACATTAAACCAATATGATCTAGTTTGGAAATTTCACGAATTTTTATCAGATTTTATGAACTTAAAAAACCTCCCAAAACAAGAGTACCCACCAAAAGTAAACTTCAGCATATCAACCGACTACGGCTTCAGGAACAATTCTTTCACAGACCCAAACAATTTCGAAAGAAACAATAAAGAATCATTAGCAAGGATTTCAAAAATCTGGGACTCCTACCAACACTGGAGCCCACCAACAAGAGGTCTTAAGCAATTAAAAGAAATTTTAAGCGTACTTTTGTTGTATTCCGATTCTCAGAAATTAATCAAAGATATCGAAAGAAAATAATATAATACTTTTGAATCCAGTTAATCAAGTTCTGCATCTTTAATCATCAACATCCTTTAAACAATTGCTTTTAACGTCGTTGCTGATGGTGATGAACCTGAGGTTAAGTTGTTTCTTTGAAATGACGTAATAGGCAAAAATCAAAAAAAAAAAAATCATTAAAGGCGAAAATTCGAAATTCGAAAATTTAAAGGCTTTTGTCTCGATTAGGAAAGGAACTTGATCTGATCTGGTTCGAGCAGGTACTTGAAGTTTATTAAATGTTTTGGTTAGTTTCTAGTTTGGATTAAGTTGATTTCGGTTGGTGATTATATTTTATTGTTGTTGGGAGAAGGGTGAGTTGGTTTTTAAATAAGGGTAGTAGTAACGGTAGCCATTACTATTACTATTACTATTACAAAAACAAAAACAAAAACAAAAACAATAACGGCAACAAAAACAAAAAAATCAAAAACAGTGACCAGAAGGAAAAAGGAACACTTTAAAGATATAAAGCATAGTGGTAAATTAATTGAATGATGACTGTTGTGGATATTAGAGAGAAGTATATTAGTGCTAATCAAGGTCATTTGTTTGGCCATTTTGATGGGCTGGGGGCTGACGAACAAGATGAATTGATTCATGATTTGAGTTCTGTGGCTCAAAGAGTCGAACCTACAAAGTTGGTCAAGGATTGTAAAGATGCTATCCAGTTATCAAAGGCTAATGGTAGCAATAAAGGCTCGATTGAGCCTTTACCTTCTTCTTCTTACCATTCCATCATTGGAAATGAGTCAGCCGAAAGAGAATATTGGGACTTGGGTATGAAAGCTATTTCAAATGGTGAAGTTGCTGTAATTTTAATGGCTGGTGGTCAGGGTACCAGATTGGGTTCTTCTTTACCAAAAGGCTGTTACGATATCGGCTTGCCTTCTCACAAATCTCTGTTCCAGATTCAAGCTGAGAAATTAATTCGTCTACAAAATTTAGCAGGAACTAATAACTCTATCCAAATCCCATGGTATATTATGACGTCAGAACCTACCCGTAAATCAACTGAAGCTTTCTTTAAGGAAAATTCTTATTTTGGTTTGGAGGCATCTCAAATTATGTTCTTCAACCAAGGTACTTTGCCTGCTTTCGATTTGAATGGTGAAAAACTTTTGTTAAGTTCTCCAACTAGATTGGTTCAATCTCCAGACGGTAACGGTGGATTATATAGAGCTATCAAAGATAATAATATTCTACAAAATTTTGAAAAACGTAATATAAAGCATGTCTACATGTATTGTGTGGATAATGTCCTTTCAAAAGTGGCTGACCCTGTCTTTATTGGGTTTGCTATTAAGTACGGATTTGAATTAGCTACCAAAGCGGTTAGGAAAAGAGATGCTACCGAATCTGTGGGTTTGATTGCTACAAAGGATTCCAAACCTTGTGTCATTGAATACTCAGAAATATCAAAAGAGCTGTCAGAGGCTAAAGATGATCAAGGATTGCTAAAATTACGTGCTGCTAATATTGTTAACCATTATTACTCAGTTGATTTATTAAAAAAATCTTTAGACAGTTGGTGTGGTGACATGTCCTACCACATTGCTAAAAAGAAAATACCTATGTATGATAATGCCACAGGTAAATACATCAAAACTGAAGAAGCAAATGGTATCAAATTGGAACAATTCATCTTCGATGTCTTCCCAACTGTACCACTTGACAAGTTTGGTTGTCTAGAAGTCGAAAGGTCAAAAGAATTCTCTCCTCTAAAAAATGCTCCAGGTTCGAAGAATGACACCCCAGAAACAAGTCGCTCCTCTTACTTAGAACTGGGCTCATCTTGGTTAAAAGATTCAGGTGCTATTTTAAAAGAAAACGTATTAGTTGAAGTCTCAGGTAAGATTAGTTATGCTGGAGAAAACCTTGAGCAATACAAGGGTAAAATGTTTGATTCTGAAGGAGCCATCTTAGAATAATCACATCAATTATTAATAAACAAATTCAAATATATAAATATATACTTTATCGAAGAATTAGCACTTTAAATTATTTATTAATGAAATGAAATAATTATTAGGTAATAAAGTATGCATAGTTTTTAGTATCTTAGTGAGTTATAATCCTAGATATGTCTCGAATAGTATATACAGTATTAATATAAATTAAAATATGATATGATTATAGGATTCAAGACCTACTTTGTAATAATTCCCGAATTCTATATATTACCGGAATTGAATCTTCAGAAGATAATTGAGTATGTTTTGGAGTCCTGCTCCATAAGTTCTCTTTATCATCATTATCATTATCATTATCATGACTACTAGGCTGGAGACAATTAAGTGATTGTTTTCTTGAAATATCTTTCAACAATTCAAATGATTTTTGGTCTCTCAACTTTTCTTTACCTTTAATATTTTCAGCAGCCAAACTTAAGATCTTTTCGTCTAGTTTTCTCTTCAGTTCTTCATCTGATAATTTTCTCAATCCTTTTGTAAACGAGTTAGTAATACAACCAAATTTGTCCCCCAAGTCTTTGTTTTCATAATTTTCCTTTGAGATTTCGAAACTTTCTTTTAGAGTATTATGGTCACAATCACAATCTTCATTATAATTATTACAAACCAAGCATCCTTGAGAGATGGAAGTGCATTCCGAATCAACTAGGAAGTCAGTCTCATTGTCTTCTATATTTTTAATATCTATATCAGTTGTCAAGATACCATTTCTTTCGGATCCACGAATATCAATTGAGAATCTGTTATTAATCGTTCTTATCTTCTTTGTCTCTGCAAATCTATTATTACAACCCTCTAGTGAAGTTATATTTTCCCATTTTCTTAATAATGATTGTAATTCGTTTGTAACATCAAATTGGTGTCTGCCTAGATCATTAGGATCAATACGTAGTATAGATCTCTCCAATTCCACTAATCTGTTAATGAACGAAGTCAAAGGAACATTCTCTATATCTTTAGAAGTATTTTTCAGGTGCAATTTAGAAGAAGGTGGAGGTGTATCTTCAATGATTGAAACTAATAGGTACTTATTGGCGTTTAATGTAGATGCCAACAGTTCGATTACCCTTTTAACTTGCTTTAAAATTATTGCAGTTTTTTCTAATTTTAATTGCTGTTTAGGCTCGGGTTGATTTAAAAATGAATCATTAAATATTTTTGTTAACGAAGATCTAACATGTTGGTTTATTGATACATTGGTATTATTTAATGATAATAAGCAACATAAAAAAAATTTCTGTAAAATTTCTGATCTTAATAATTTTCCCTTTATAGTTGTTTGTGATTTTCTCAATAAATCATATAATTCATTGAAATGAATCTTGTAAATATCACAAAATTTCCCTAGCTCGTCAATATTAATTAATTGTAACATTTCATTAGTGAAATTTTTGAAGTTGTAAAATAATATATCTAAACATGATGATAATAAGACTTCGATGTTTGATAGATTTGAATTATTGTCAATTTGATTGTTTAAATTCAAATTAATAGGTCTAAAGATAGATTCTTCAGAATATGCATTGTAATATTTATGAATAATAGTGTCCAAACGATGTAAAGAATTTAAAATGATCTTTACCTCTAATAATGTTTTATATTTAATGTATTGAATATGGAAAAGTTCTTGTTGAAATGACATGTATAAACAAAGTAATATTATTGTTAAGAATTTGTTTTTCAAAATCAACGATTCTTCAGAATTTTTTAAAGAATGAATATAGTTGATCAATTTATAACTTAATAAAACTGTTCTCGAATGATGAAATGTCTTGGTAAGCTGGAAATTATCACTTGATAATTTTAAGCATCTTCCAAATTTTGTTGGAAATGATTTTAATATTCTCCTATGCCCTGTATATTTATTTTTATGGAAATCTAAAATGGATTTCTTCACGTCGAATAAAAAACGAACACCATTATTGTCATTCAGTAAAGGACAAGTAATAATTGCATACTGAAACTCGTCAAAGAATTGATCATTTTTTGACATTGGCAACTCTTCAAATATTCTTTGAATTATTAAATCCAAAGGAGAAGAATCGCACTTTTCGTACTTTTCAGCAATGTCATTCCCAGGAGATGCTTCATGTAACGTCAAAGTCGTCCAATCAGTAAAATTCCTTAACTTCTTAGTCACTGGTGTTTCCAACTCAAAACAATTATTGTCCATAACAGGAGTAGTATCATTGCCAAGAACCATTCCAGAACTCGAATAACCTCCAAGAGGAAAATCAAGATGCCTACCTAACATACCCACATTAGGTTTCCTCCTTGCCTGACTCGAAGAAAAGATCTGTAACCCTGGCAAATGCAAACTTGTTGGTGATATCTCTTCCATAATATTTTTATTATCTCTTTTTATTCTATCCAATTATCTAAAAAAAATGGCCTTTCCTTTCGCAACTTAAACTGGAAATCAATAATAGCAAACCTCAATCCTCAACAATATCCTGAACCACACCCTCCATCGACAGATGATCCATTAACAACTTCAAATCCTATCTTTAGAAGTCTCATCGACCTTTTTAATCATCTTGATTCATTTGGTAAACAAAAACGCTTGTTGATATTTTACTTTTTAAAAATAGTTTGATATCTCGGAAATAAAGAATTGAAGAGGTTGAGAAACTATTAGATATATGGTTTAAGCACATGATGTGATGACTATAAATGATTATAAAGTACGATAAAAGAGTGGTATTCGAGATTAGAGGCAACGGATATTGTCTTTGAGTAGGTTTGGAGTTGGTATCTGTTGAAACTATGGGGATCAACAGTGTGTAGGAGAGACTCAAACCAAAAAATGAATGGGAAAAAAAAACAAAACCAATAAAAAAAATATATATATATCTATATATGTATAAATATGACGCAGTTTGATGAGAGTTCTCTTTTGATTCCTAGGCCAACCTAAACGTTTATATCTGTTTTGAGATGCTCGATGTATGCAAGTGATGGTTCGTTTCTCTCAATTATTCTAATTTTAATGAAATAAAAGTAAAAATAAAAAAATATCCAAATTAGAACAGGATCGGACTGGAATTGGGTTCACACATGGCAGCTTTAGTGATGTGTAATGACTCCAACCGAATCCATAATTTGAGAGACTTATTAAATGAGTAATGATACAATCTTGTTTCTAATTATAATTTCTATCTTTCTTCTTGATTATTATTATTATATTTTTTTTTTCGTTTCCTCATCTTCAAGTTGATGAAATTGGTGGATGAACTATTTGTTTAACTACCCATAATGTCATTTGGAAACCCGTCCATGTCAAACAATTGAAACCCATCGTTTAGACCCATACTGGATGCACTGTTCCCAAACGACATCATATCCAGATTCATATTCAAATCATTGTTATTTATTTTATCTCTTGAATTGCTATTGGGGTTGTTATTATTATTATTATTATTATTATTATTATTATTATTATTATTATTATTATTATTATTATTATTATTATTATTATTGCTATTGGTGTTCATTCCTAGACCAATATCAAGTTCGTTTACATTTGTTTGCATAGAACCGTCGTTATTAGCAACTGTATTTGATGGCGTTCTCTTATCATTGGATGTAGTGGCAGAACCAACTACAGAGCTGTTTACTCCACTAGTAGTGACAGGTGTACTATTAGCGGTATTGCCTGCAGTAGGTGTACTTGCAGAAACATTAGTATTTGGAGTCTTTGGCTTCTTACGTCTTCTCTTTTTATTTTGACCAGCTTCCCCATCTCCTTCCGCCTTAGATGTGGGAGTTGGAGCTTGACTTAAATTTACTATAGGGAAATTTGTTCCCTGTGTACTGCTAATGATATTTCCATCACTCGAAGTTGGTGTACTGATAGGCACTATTGTTGCAGGGCTGTTAATATCAGAACGTTTGTTATTTTTCTTGGATACTGTTTCCATTTTCTTTTTATTAGTATTTGTAGATCTAGCATTAGATTTAGTTCTAGCAGAAGTTGAGCTCCCTCCAGGAGTAGTGACAACTTGATTATTAACTGGAACAACAAATTGATGCGAAAGTTGTGGTTTGCCTGTGTTTTGTTGTAGAGCCTGCTGTTGTTGTTGCTGAAGCTGTTGCATTTGCTGCATCATCTGTTGCTGCATTTGTTGAGGAATTTGTTGATTGTTTTTCGAAAGCATCATCATTTGCATCATCATTGACATATATTGCTGTTGAATGTTTGAATCGACATTGCCTCCATTTCTTAATTGTTTCATTTGCTGTTGAGATAACGGCTGTCCCTGTTGTTGAGCATCTTGTGCTTGTCCCTGACCTTGAGATTGAGTCTGACCTTGTTGTAGTTGCATAGGACCTTGTTGTTGTCCCTGCATAACAGACTGCTGTTGTAATTGCTGTTGAAGTTGCTTTTGCATTTGCTGCATTTGATGAACTTGCTGTTGCGTTGGATGTGGACGTTGCTGTTGAGATACCTGTTGTTTAGCTTGCTGTATACGTTGCTGAGCTTGTTGTTGTGGCAGTTGCGAACGCTGTTGTTGCTGTTGTATTTGTTGCTGATTTGGTTGTGGCCGTTGTTGTTGCATCTGTTGTTGGCGGATCTGCTGCTGCTGGCGCATAATTCTCATTCTTTCTCTCTGTATTCTATTCCAGTTCATTTTACTTATAGGAAATTGACCGTTGCCATCGACGTTATTTGCAGAAACAGGAGTATTTGGAGAAGATGAGGATTGTTGCTGAACGTTTTGAAACAACATGTTATTCATAAGTTGTGGATTTTGTGAATTAACTTGCTTGAGTAGGTTCATCTGTTGCTGTTGTTCATCCATACTCATCGTATTTGAAATGTCACTTGACACTGACTGAGGTCTTCTTGCATGCTGCTGTCCGTTTTGATTAGACGGGTATACAACGCCATTTTGTAATTGTGAATTAAGGGTTTGCTGAGCAAATTGCTTACTATTATTGTTATTACTGTTATTGTTGTTATTATTATTTGTATTATTATTAGCAGTTGAAGTAGGAGTACCACTATTTGGGTTAGAGGAGTGTTGATAATTCTGGTTTGATGGATTTGCAATCGGAGTACCCATCCCACTTCTGCTAGAATTGCCTGTGCTATTTTGATTCATCTGCACTTGATCTGATTGTTGCCTTGAATATCTTTGTGTTGGCACTTTATTTGAAGTTGGTAAAATTGGAAAAATTCTATCTTGTAAGAAATCATTATTTTGTAGAGCAGATAAATCGCTAGTATCTACGAAATCGTAAACAGAACTAAAATACTCCCACCATTCTAATAGGAAAGTATCATTCGCATTCATTAACATCTTTGTAGGTAATAATTCTCTTGGGTTTAAATCGTTTTGTGATAAAGTTGCAGCGGTGGGGTTTTTAACAGCCACATCATCATTATTATTCCCAGTCAATAATGGAACATCTGCCTCTTTCAAGAACTGTTTCGCAGTCTCTAAATGTTTATTGTGTAAAAGATAATTGTAAATATGAGCATATAATAACTGTTTTGAAGTTTTTGCCATGGCATCTGAAACCATGATATTGAAATTATATTTAGGTTGGGCATTCGCCGCCTCATTCAAATCAGACTTAAACTCCTGTTTAATGTTATTCTGCTGGTTCCTATCATTAGCATTCATCTTCCCACTCTTGTGATCCATCTTCGTATCCCTATTCCTTTTCATTCACCCAGTACTCTTTCTATCTCTCCCCAAAACAATAACAAAACAAGACTAGATTCAAATATCCAAAATCAAAAGTAGTATCGTGACACTAGTCAAAACCAGATAAATACTTTCTCTGAATAATAAACCTAACCGACAAAGCCTACCGCCAAATATCTATTCACCCAATCTTTTTAAATATCTTTCCTATTATTAATATTATCAGTACTGCTAGTATATGATTGTTAACAATAGCGATAGTTAATAAGAGAAGAAAAAGAACAATAAAATTTCAACTAAATGCACCTTTATAGAATCAGAACTCAATAACAATACAATACCCCATAGATTTAGAAACTTTCAATCCCCTTTATTACCAAATCAATCAACTAAAACTACCGTCCAATACTTAGATTGATTGTTTGTTTTATATCCAAAAGTTGCTTTTAAATAATTTTCGGATATCAATCAAAGTGTCTAGTACGGGCCCACAGGCAAGCCAAAGTGAGTAAAGTCAAAAGGTTAAAGGTGTCAAATAGGCAATAAACAGCAATGTATTCAAGAAGGTTGGTTAGATCAGAGAGAGAGAGCGTTTGGTAAGATATGGGAGGGTTATGTATTGATCGATATTATCATGGGTGGATGTTGTCGTTTATTGTCTTTAAAAGATCGGTTGGCTGCAAGAGACACATTCTTGAAGGTTAATTATGAACAAAAAAACAGAAATATTGTAATTATATGTGTACATATATATATAAATACATAGATATATAATATATTTCATAAATATTTACATGTGTGGTTGTAAATAAATGAATGGTGGTTGGTATCTTTTTTTCTTTATGCTTAATCCTTTTTGTGAATTACTTCAAGATTTAATTTTGTTATCGGTATTGGTTGGTTGTTATGAATTGATTATATGAATTCGTCTTCGTCGAATTCATCATCAGAAGGTTCTTCATAATCACTATGGTTCGAGTCTGAATGGTGTTGTCCATCTTCCATTATGTTTACTTTGGAGACTCCAGATACTGGATGAACAGGACCGGAGTTTAGACTTAGACCTTCTATACTGATATTGGTACTACTCTTGCTGCCATTATTTTTTAGGAAATTAACATCTTCTAAGTTGCTTAAGTAATTGAACTTTGGTGAAGATATTGGTGATCCCAATTCTAGGTATATTTGATTTCCTATCTGTCCTTTAGAGTTTGGAATATTTTTAATCGGTGTGGATGACATACCGTTGCCATTCAAAATATCCTTGCTGTCTGGGGAGCTGTATGATCCATTATCTGATTTTATTTCGTCTCTTGTTCCAATAGCACGATCGTTTTGTGTTCCTGGTGTCGAACGATTGATATCTGATTCATCATCATTACCCCCTTCGCTGATGTCAGATAAATTGTCTAAATCAACTAATGGGTCTCTCCAGAAATTTGCATCGGTGAACTTTTCTTCTTGTGTGTTTTTAATGAAAAATGACTTAGCATCCAAGTCAATATTGTCCAAGGATGTATTTATTGGTGAACCCGGCGTCATTGAGGTGATACTTCTTGCATCGTAATTGTTGTCGACCGGTTTCACTGGTGGGAAAAACTGGTCAACCAATTCGTTAATATGGACATATGATGACCGATACCCTGCCAGCTCTAACAATTCCATATGGACTTCACCATCGGGATTGATTGTAAATATTCTTGAACTCTGTATGCCAACGGTTCTGTAAGATAGCGCATCTGTAATTCTATTACCGAACCCTGCATAAAAGGGCGTAGGTTTTGTATCGTTGCTTACATCAGATTCCGAATCGTCATGTATTTTTTCATCTTTTGTTTGATGAAATTCTTCGTATTTATTAACAAAAATTGATCTAATATCATTTAGACATGCAATTTTGAAAACTTCTGGTTTTTTCAAAATAACTTCTCTTCTTAAAGCGGCCATCGTTCTGTCAGGTGATAAAAGCACCGGTCCCTTTGGTAGTTTGTACCCATTTTGAACAACAGAATCTAGGTAACCACGTGTAGAGTCAGCTTGACCTGCACTTCTTGCTGTTAAGTACATGATGTTATAACCATTTCTATAAATTTCAGAGAACAATTTTGCAACACCAATATGAGTCCAATCTTTACCAATTAAATTCATAACATGGCCCATTGCATCTGATTTTGTGATAGTACCATCGATGTCACTAATAACAATTGGGATATCCCAACGCCAAACATATAATTTAGACTTTACAATCGCTTTACCTTGATCAACGGAAAATTCCAAATCGTTTTCACCATATTTCAAATCTAAACATTTTAACTGATCACTGGTTAATCTGATGGTTCTGATATAGTTTTGTCCTGTACTAGAATAACTTGGATGTGTTTCAGTTGTAGTGGTATCTGTGCTACTATCTAATGATCTTGAATCTGATGACTTACTTTCAATCGGAGTCTCAGTATCTGAGGTATATTCCTCATTTGCACTTTGAGAATGAGGGAAGATAGCTTCTGAGTTAAACGCATTTCCATTAGGTGGCGAACCATGAGAGGAAGATGCATCATGTGGATTAATAATTCTAATATTACCACTTTGATCCTCTCTTATAAAGCTTGATATATCATAATTCGCACCTAGTTCTTCTTGCAATAATTTTTTCAGTTGTTCATCTGTGTCATGCATCTTAACTTGATCCGGTTTGTAACCTTCAATATCCAATAATAAATCACCATTATTATCAATTTTACTTGGAATATGAATTTGGGTCAATTTCTTATTCAAATTTTGTTGGAAATTGTTCATCTTAACTTTTTCATTTTCCTTATCAGATTCATTAGTTTCTGCATTACTATTAATATCCAAGAAGTCAGGGTCTTCTAGATAACCCTTCCCCATACCTTTTTCATCCTGTCCTTTCCCATCTTCATTCAAATCGTTTGTTGAAGGGTTTGGAGAACCGGGAGGACTACTTAAAGCACTTACCACAGGAGATGCCAACAATTCAGATGGAATATCCGAGATACTAGAAGACGTTTCAAAAACAAAGTACGCTTCACCACTATCTCCCAACTTCATAGGGATATTAGTAGACTTCCCATTAATAATAACTTCAACCTTTTTCTGCGAAGGCTTTAATATTCTAAATTTACCAAACCGCACATGAAACGGAGAGCAAGCTAATGAACCATCTGGATGTTCAACAACTATAACATCAATAGCTCCTGACAACGTAGCAGGATTGATAGATGACCAAGTCTTGGATACAGATCCAATAGCTCTACCAACGTATTGCATATCAATATTGTATATCCTTTTCCCCTGTCACCAATGCTTGATCGCAGCCTATCTGACTAAAATAAAATTAAAATATTTAAGTTTTCAAAATATATAGTCAACAATCAATAATCTACCGTACTTGGATCAACTTTTAATACAATTCAACACTAGAATAAACCCTATTTATTTGATCTTCATGTCCTTTAAATCATATATATTTTAAAGGTTTTGGTTAATCACCACCTTAAAGAGAAGATTTCGTAGGTGAAATCCGGGTAAGTTTCCCTCAAATAGTGAAGAGAAATTGTAACCAGTCAGTAAACGACGACGACGACGACGACGACAGTAAATACAAAAGAACTTGATTTGATAGAGATATGACATAATGAATATTAAGATATCATGACTATAGAGGGTGTTACTATTTACATTTGTGATTCTTTCAGCTTTGTTTTTGCTTTTAACATTTGAGAGAGTTGAGGGAGAAAGAGAGGAGGAGGAGGGGTGAGTGCGAAGTTGTTTCGAATATGCTAATAGGGAAGTGTCAGAATATTTTATTGAAATCTGGCAGCGCACTGATGCAATCTAGATTTTTTTTTTTGAGGGGGGGGGGGGGGGGGGGGGCAGTTGGGTGAATGTCTGCTATATTTTAGGTTCGGAAGGGGAATTGTGTCTATTGATTTGATTATTTTTATTCCAATTCAGGTTGCGAAACACCAAAAGAATTGTCTATTCCTCGAAGCAATACTTGATATAGTAATAGCATGATACTACTTTGGACACTGGTCCAAATGAATCTAGGTCCCACTCCGCTGAAATAACCCGTGATACCTTCAGTTCTATATACAGTTCGTAAACTTTGGATCATTGAATTGGTTAAAGTCGACGGTTTCGATTGTGTAGTGGCATTGAGATCTATGACTCGCAGTTCTCCCTTGTAGGACTGTTGTGTTTGGACTCTTGTTTTCACTACGTCTAGTGGTGTGGTTATTATCCCTGCTAAACCACCGGCGCTTGCACCTGTTAAAATTTCACTAGTGATTGAAAGGGCATCTTCTTTGATGTTTTTATTTTCGATATTGAATGCTAATTGTCTAAATTTTTCATAAAATGCAAATTGTAAGGCACTGAATGGGAGATCTCTAGCTAGCGTTGCTTTGTAACCAAAAAATAGAGTACTGAACCCCTCCGTCTTGACTATCGTTTTAATAGCATCTCTTAAGTTTCGATAATTGTATCCGGAATCAAAATACGTATTATTGTATCTTCCTTGCAATTGTAGTCTGGTTTTTAGCACTTCTGAAGGTACGTATACGATACTGGAAACTAAATCACCTAATAAACCAGATATTAGATATGTGGTGGTTTCGTTGACCCCCCATTCATATATCATTTTCCTCTTGGAGAATTCGTAAGTACCAAAAAATATAGCTGCACTGGGGAAGGATCCTACCATTGCAGCAAAATATCCACCATAAAGGCCTCTCATCAGCCCTTCTTCTATAAAGATAGATCTATAAGCACCCCACATGTTTCTATATTTCAAAACGTTAGGTGCACCTTGTTGTCTTGTTTTGACAGTGTCCAAAGAATGCATTACAGAATCACCAATGGCACCTCCTATACCACCAGCTAAGACACTTTGCCAAATTGGTCTCTGTGATTCCTCATCAATAGGAGGTTCTATTACAGGTAATCCACTTCCAACAGGTTCTCCACCTGTAGTGAAATCACCATGGGGTGGTATTGGATGGTCAGATGGCTGACGTACAATAGGAATAGAGGACGTCAGATTAAACATTTCATAAAAATAAAATATCAAAAGTTTATGATCTGTTGGTGAAACAAATCAATTTGCAAAATAAAAGAATAATGCAAACGCTACAATTCAAAATTCTCACCTGGGTTTCTATCTATTTACAAAAAGAATTCGATGTCAGAAATAAAAAAAACCTAACAACACAGCAGAGGTAAAGTGAATCACTAGATATACTAAATAAAATCAAAAGGTAAATGAACGAATTGGATTGGTATCTATGATTCTATATGCCAGAAACCTCCAAAAGAAAATATCAGTTTTATTTTCTAAATCTTTCACCTAGATCCCAAATTGAACTGGAGATATAGCCTCGTTCTTGTAAAACTGAAAAAGCTCTACCAGAAATTTCTCAATTGGCAATCTCCTTATATCTAAATTGCTGAGTTAGCTTAACCTAGATCTAACCAAACCAGTCCTGGTTTCACTTGAGTTCCTTTAATATTTGAATCCTTTCGATCTGTTGAAGATTTTTTTTTCAGTTTTTTTCAGCTAAAAATGTCAAAACTTAAAGGGTTTTGAAGCATATGTTATGCAGTGTACGGGTGTTTTGTCTAATATATAGCAAGATTTGAAGCCAAAGCTGTAAAATCCAGGTTCATAGCACTCTGATATTACAATATATAGGTCCACATCATTCGGAAGCATTGCTGTTTAAATTTTTCAGGTACTTTTTACCGTTATTCCAAGAAATCTGATCTAACATAGCACCAGAAAAATATTTCCAACTATTTGAAGAGTCTTAATATAGGAACAGGATAAAAAGATATTGATACTTACTGAGGTGGAAACGCTGTCAAAGTTGGTATCTGTTACGGTCTGGTATTATTTTAGTGATTGCTGTTAGTTACTTATGCTGAGAGCTAAATCTGTGGCTTCATTCTGTCTTCTGTGGTGTCCTAGAAGAAGCTATAAAGTATTGGCCATTGAAACCTCTTGCGATGACACCTGTGTTGCTGTGTTGGACAGGCCATCAACTACCAAGGCTCCTGAACTATTAGTCCACCTGAAAGAATCGTTGGATACAGTGCAAGATGGGGGCATTATACCTACCAAAGCGCATGTACATCATCAATTGAAGATTGCATCGTTAACAAAGAAGGCTTTAGCTAGTTGTTCATCTCCAGATATCGATCTTATATGTGTCACTAGGGGCCCTGGGATGCCAGGATCTCTTTCTAGTGGCCTTGATTTTGCAAGAGGTTTATCGGTGGCATGGGGGAAACCATTTGTTGGTGTGCATCATATGTTGGGTCATCTCTTGATCCCCAGGATGATTAGTAACGGTATGGAACCTAAGTTTCCATTTATTAGTCTGCTTGTGAGTGGTGGCCACACAATGCTGGTTCATTCTTCGAGTGTTACAGAGCATGAGATCCTATGTGACACCTTGGACATTGCCATTGGTGATTCCTTAGATAAATGTGGTCGTGAAATTGGAATTAAAGGAATAATGATAGCCAAAGAAATGGAAAACCTCATTGGATCAAACCCAATATCTATTAAAGATAATGACAAAATTGTTCTACCTAATCCATTGAGAAACAAGCCAAGTAGAGTTGATACATTGGCGTTTTCATTTGCTCCTTTCATTACAGCTGTTAAGAAGAATCTGACCAAAGTAATCTCAGAATACGACGAAAATGAAAGAAGAGCAATGGCATATCAAATTCAAGAATCTACATTTGACCATCTGATTACAAAGATAAAACATACCATTAAATTACGTCCTGATAAGTTTCAAAATGTTGACCAGTTTGTATGTTCTGGAGGTGTCGGTGCAAATAAAAGATTAAGAACAAAACTAGAGAATGAATTTGGGGAAACTTTCAAAGCATTCTACTATCCACCACTAAATCTATGTTCTGACAATGCAGTAATGATAGGTTGGGCAGGTATAGAATTATACGAAAAGAATAAACTGACGACAGATTTAGAAGTAACACCGATTAGAAAATGGCCAATAACTGATATCTTGAAGGTACCAGGATGGATTTGTAAATAATTTAAAACCTGAATAGAATATAAATTTAATAAATATTGTAAATAGTAAAATAGTTCATTTATACAACCTTATCACCATGGTTATGGTTATGGTTATGGTTCAAATAGTGACACCAAATTAGTTACGCGTAATTAATAACTCGAACTTTTTAAAGCTCATCGATTGATTTTTAAGAAAGTAGTAGTGGATAAACCTATATAAGGTAGATAAGGACTATAGATTGGACTTATTTGAATAGTCTGAAGGTGCTGTAGGTAGTCAGTTATGGTCGCTAAGATAAAGGCATTGGACCCCTCTGTGGTTAATAAGATTGCTGCTGGTGAGATCATTATCTCGCCAGTTAATGCATTAAAGGAAATGATGGAAAATTCTATTGATGCTGGTTGTTCATCGATTGATATATTAGTAAAGGATGGTGGGATCAAAGTATTGCAGATTACAGATAATGGCTCAGGTATTGAGAAGGATGATCTTCCTATTTTGTGTGAGAGGTTTACTACATCTAAATTGAGTAAATTTGAAGATTTAGGTAATATCGAAACCTATGGGTTTAGAGGGGAAGCATTGGCAAGTATATCACATATCTCTAGAGTCACGGTGACTACAAAGACTAAAAATGATCAATGTGCTTGGAAAGTATCGTATTCAGAAGGTAAGATGCTTGGTCAGCCAAAACCCGTGGCCGGGAGAGATGGTACAGTGATTTTGGTCGAAGATTTATTTTATAATATACCTTCGAGATTAAGATCATTACGTTCACCTAGTGATGAATATTCTAAAATATTAGATGTTGTAGGTAGATATGCAGTTCATTCTAAAGATATTGGGTTCTCTTGCAAAAAAATGGGAGATTCGAATTTTACCTTGACGGTTAGGGCAAACTTAACCATTCAAGAAAGAATAAGAACAGTCTTTGGCAACAATGTCTCTTCGCATCTGATAGATTATGAATTACCAGAGATTGAAGATATTGGTGTAAAGAGAATAGATGGACAAGTTACAGATCTGAACTTTCAAATGAAGAAATCAATTCAACCGATTTTTTTCATTAATAATAGATTGGTAACATGCGATCCCTTAAGAAGATCACTAAACCAGGTCTTTGGGACATACCTTTCTAAAGGATTTAAAGCATTTATTTATTTGAATATCCTGATAGATCCTCAATCTGTTGATGTCAATGTCCATCCAACGAAGAGAGAGGTAAGATTTCTGAACCAAGATGAGATTATTGAAAAAATTAATTTCCATCTAAACGATGAGCTTTCAAAATTGAACACATCAAGAACGTTTAAAACTAGCACATTGCTAACAGGTCAGCCAGTTGAAGTTACCGTCGTTTCAAATAGTCAAAATAGCAATGCGTCTCGACCTGTTAGATCACAATCACAACTTCAACAGATTAAAAATAAAATATATGAACATAAACTAGTTAGAACAGATTCTTCCCAATCAAAAATTACCTCATTTATGAAACCTCCTACAGAGAGAGATACTCAAACTTTCAATACAGCTAATATTCCTAAGAAACGACTACGATCAACTTTTGAGGAATCAGAAACAGTTGACATCGATGATGAAACAGTTTCTTCTTCAACTACAACTCAGGTAGTAGAAGAAATTTCCAACGATGATAATGAAGTTAACGATGAGAACAGCATCACTGGTGATGGTATCATCACAAATGGTTATAAGATAGTGCCAAGAAAGAGAACAAGTGTAGATCTGACAAGTATATTAAAATTACGTGAAAATGTGGACAACACTGCACATAGGGAGCTTACTAATATTTTTGCAAATTTGACATTTGTTGGTGTGGTTGATGAACAGAAAAGATTAGCCGCTATACAGCATGACTTAAAGTTATTTTTAGTTGACTATGGCGCAGTGTCCTTTGAGTTATTCTATCAAATTGGATTAACTGACTTTGCAAATTTTGGAATAATACAGCTGAAGACAGAGGACAAGAAGGACTTACAATTGTTTGAAATATTGTCTAGTATTGATATCATTTCTAAGGATGAGAAATCTATAATGCAAATAATTCAAAAATTCTGGGAAATGAAAGATATGTTAAAGGAATATTTCTCAATTGAATTTTCTAATGATGGGGATGATTTAAGAACCGTGGAGTTATCTTCAATACCACTGTTGTTAAAGGATTACCACCCTCCTATGTCTAAATTGTCTTTCTTCCTATTTAGATTAGGCACCAAAGTTAATTGGGAGAGTGAGGAAGAGTGTCTAAGTAGCATTCTAAAACAAATCGCATTGTTTTATATCCCAGAAATAATAGAAAAAATGGACACTACAGATGAAATGAGTGAAGATTTGAAGATAGAATATATTAACAAGAAAAATTACATTAATTCATCTTTGGAAAACATTATATTTCCTTGTGTGAAAAGAAGACTTTTAGCACCATCGAGTCTTTTGAAAGACGTTATAGAGATAGCTAATTTACCAGGGTTATATAAAGTCTTTGAGAGATGTTGAAGCGACCCAACTTTATTTGGAGTAGTCAGTTATAGATAATGCTATATAATACGAATTAATATATAATTTCTTGGATGTTGAACTCAGACTCGAATTCAGAGATGATTAGTTTAAATGCTTCACTCTTGTTTCCTTTGAAAGCATCTATATCTTCGTCGTCTAGGGTTCTTTTGTATAGCATAGAACTCGAAGTCCCTGATATTATTGGAGGTAGGTGATTGATGCTTTTCTTTATAAAATTGATATCATCTTTCAAGATAGTTATAACAGGGTGATTTAAGGCATTATCTGAATCCAGCACTTTGACTTGATCCCAAATCAACTTAAGTTTTTTAAATCTGGTAATTAGAATGATTAATTTTGATAATGCCGGTTTGAAGAGATCAGATAGGTTCATTATTACTTCATTGATGTCGAGACATAAATCCTTCAGTGTCGTAGAGTCATTGAACGTATAGTAGAATGAATAGAATAAACTTATTTTTGAAAAACAGTTGATGACGATGGGATGTTTGTTAAATAATGGAGAATGGTTGAAATTTTTCACCAACAATTCAATCATGACTTTAACGTGATGCATACTTTTTTCCAAACTTCCACTAGTGTCATAATAAATAAAATATGACTTGTTTAATTTCCATGAAATGCTATTCAACAAGTAAATTAAAATAAATTTCTCGAACTGCGAATTTTTAGATTCTAGTTCACCAATAGAGCTTACTCTTTCGTGTAAATTTTCTTCGAACTTGGAAATTGCATCCAATGTTTTCATTGGAGGTTTTGAATCTCTGATGAGATACTGGTCTATGTCTCTATCCAGAGATAATATTTTCCAAAACAATGAATCGAAAGTATCTTCGCTCTGGCATACATCCAGATTCGATGAATCCTCATTTGGCAGTTGTTGCTGTAAAAGTGAAGATATCTGATGATGGAACGTTATTCTGTTACTAGGACCTGAACTTAGGTAATCCGATATACATAAACGATACCACATCTTTTCTGTAGTGATTTTAATCAATTGTTCGATGGTCGAGTCGTTGACACTGCGTTGTAGATTTCCAAGTTGGTACATTTTGGCTACACTGAAGCTCTGTAATAAAATACTATCTGACAGGGATCTGTGTGAAGTGAGGAACGAAGTTGCGCTTAAAATGATGTGTATCTGGACCAGTCTGATATCTGGGTATGTCATGAAGTTTGTCTTATACAGCAACACAGTGATCAATTTAATGATGAAATCAAATAGTTGCGATTGAACTTGTTCTGTTATAGTTTTTGCGCGGGAAGAAGGTGATGATGATATATCCAAAACTCGACTCAAGACATCGGATTCAAACAGTGCATCCAGTTGCTGACAATCGATATAATATACTGATAATGCAAATATAGACCACAGTAGAGTTGTTTCGTAATTTTCATCTACAGAGAATATCACTGAACCATTTTTTTGTCTATGCAAGTTTCTCCTTTGCCAATATCTATCTAGCATTGGGTACAACTCGCTTACATCTGCCAGACAACCAAAGAAAAGAGGACCCAAGTTCTCTACAGCGTAGTTTAATAGGGAATAAGAGTCCTCTTCGTTCAAACATGCCATCAGGTATTCAGTTTCGTGGATATCACTGCTGACATCTTCATAAGCGTCCTTGACATCTTGATTCGAGACTTTGAAGAGCCCGATATCTACCACATAACGTTCGTAAGCTTGCCATAGAGCAAGAGAACTCTTGCTGGAGACATTGGAGACAGATTCATCGAACCCTGGACCTAATCCTGATCCTGATCCTGATCCTGAACCATTGGGATTACAACTAACTTCCAAACCTCGCCGCACACAATTCCCGCAGGGAACCAACCGATCACATTTGACCTTCCTTCGAGCACAATTGGCACAAACCTCTCTTGACTTCACAGGACCTGCCATTTTCCTCACCTTCCCTTGCAAAGGTAATAACCTTTATATCTATATTGTATACCTCCGTTACTTGAGTTTTCGTTGCTGAGTTTCCCTTCCCAGTAGCTCATCAAAGCCTTCAAAGCAACTCGGTCAATTCCAACGTTACAAACACCAAACTAAGACCAAAATGAACCCAACTTCTCCTACTCCCAGATATATATCCACAATCGATCGTAAATATACTCACCATCCCACCACTTCAAGATCCAATCCAATCCAATCCCAACACCATCTCTCTCTCTCTTGCAATAACTTCACCAAACTTTTAATCATCGATTACGTCACAGCCCGTCAAAGCCTTTGGATGAAAAAAAACCAGACGGTTTGGATGTTACAGTTCAATATTTAATATAAAGCATTAATTTAAGTTAGTTTTAAGTTTTAAAGGTTGAGATGGAAGAGTCAAAGCTGTTGTGGATGGCCAGGATAGCATTTTCGGGCTATATATATATATTATCTTGTTGGTTGTTGATTAAATTTGTTTGTGTGTGTGTGTGTAGAGGTGTATTATTAGGGACACACCAGGAAAGGGCCAACATATATTGGAAATAACAAGGCTTTATTTTATATAAGATAATTTTGAACATTTTGGAAATTTGAAATTGCGATGAAGAGGACACAAGGGTATGAACAGGACGTTGGTTCTCATTCTATTTATGATGAGTTTTATGTGTTGGGTGGTGATCAGTCGGATGGAAGTGGACAGCATCCTTTGCAACGACAGGTACAGTTGGACTCAATGACGCGTCAGCTGAATGGTTTGGTGTCTCCTCAATTGCCAGGTCACAAGACGTTTATGAATGAGTTTGGTGATGTTAAAGAGATTGGTTATGGGATGCCTTTGAATGGTGGCGACGTCGATTTCCACAGTGAGGGTTCCCCTTCAAAGATTCATCAGGATTACAGTAGGGATGAAAGTAACGGTCTCGTTGAGAGTTTTGACGGCGAGCAAGAACAAGAACAGGAACAGAAACAGAAAAGGACAAGAGCTAGGGGTGAGGCTTTGGATATTTTGAAGTCAGAGTTTAATTTGAACCCAAATCCTACTTCAAAACGTAGAAAAGTTCTTTCTGAATTAACAGGTTTATCCGAGAAAAAAGTTAGAATATGGTTTCAAAATAGAAGAGCTAAAGTTAGAAAATCAGATAAGTTGGGTAAAAACTCAAATACGGATTTGACAAGGATAAAAAGTTACGGTGACGGGTTCGACGATGACTCTGAAGATACCGTCTCGACGTTTTTCGATAGAGTACCTCTAGAAGCTAACAAAAGCTATTCTTTTATAGACATATTTTCAATTACTGTCGGTAGTTGGAACCGTATGAAAAGTGGTTCTTTGACCAAGGAAAGTCTGCCGACAGTTTCCAGACTGGCAAATCTATCTCCTTTCTCCATCAATGAGCTCATGTCGGATTCTACCGATTTGTTGGTATTGATCTCTAAAAAAAATTATGAAATAAATTACTTCTTTAGTGCGATGGCTAATGATACTAGAATTTTGTTCCGTGTGTTTTTCCCAATAAATACAGTCGTGAATTGCTCGTTGGTTCTTGAGGCAGACGACATCGTTACCACTGGCGATGAAAGCGATAGTGATACAAAACTCGGGGAATTGAAACTTTCTCTATCAAGATCACCAAATTTTGCTGTTCATTTCCTTTCTGGTGATTATGATTCTCCATCAAACCAATGGTCTATTTGCGAAGATTTCTCAGAAGGGAAACAGGTAAGTGATGCTTTCACTGGGGGTTCAAACATACCGCATTCTTTAAAAGGTATTCAAGATTCATTGAAATTTATGAATTCTCTAATCCTGGATTATAATAGTACAACGCATGAAAGAATACAACAGCATCCGATCAATCTGAATAACGAAATACCGAATCCACTAGGTACAGGTACAGAAAGTGGTGATTCTCATTTCGGCAATTCGTTCTTTTTTGAAGAACACGATCCACATCAATTATTAAATACAAATACAAATACAAATGATGGAACGTATAATTTTATTAATAACAACACTCATGAAAAGAATCATCCTCATCTCAATATTGTGCAACATCAGGATGACCATGGTACAGGTTTCCCAATGTCTCATGATATACCATTAGTGAATACTCCTGAATTCCTGAAAAGTCCACAAGATATGCATCAACATGAAAATTTAAATTCAAATAATAAGTGGTTCTAATTATAATATTTCATCTTGCTACGTCTACTACGAGCCTCGATTTAATTAGATGTAAACGAAAATGTATTTTATTTGGTTAATTTCTTAGAATTGAAGATCCGATTAAAATAGTCGGATTATAACAACTATTTCTCAAGAATCAAATATTTTCCTGTTTCAAACATAATATGATATAATTAAGAATACAATAATAATCATAATAATAATAATAATAATAATAATAATAATAATAATAATAATAATAATAATAATAATAATAATAATAATAATAATAATAATAGTAATAATAGTAATAATAATAATAATAATGATAATAATATTAACAATAAAATGAATAATAAAATTAATAATAGTATATAATAATTTATATTTTATAAATATCGCATAATAATATAACGTTTCTCATAACTCATCATTTCGAGTTAAATCCTTGATATATTTTTCCTAAAAACTTATCCCAAGTAGTAACATTATACATGTAAATAATATTGTTCCATAGTCATTAATTTAAAACCAACTAATCTATAAATTGGTTGTTGAATGTATTTTCTCGTGTATTATCCATTTCATCTATTTCATCCATTTCATCGTATTCTCTTTCATCATCAATTTCAGATTCATAATTGTCTTCGTTAGTATCGTCATGCAATAATGCAGTTGTATCGCTATAAGTTCTTTCTTCGTTGAATGTTTCAACTCTTGGATTCGTTGATCCATCAACTTCACCATCTGAATAGCTTGGGGGTTCGACTGGATAAGTGTGTAATGTAATTTCTTCATTAGTGGAATATGCATTTGGCGATGTACTATACTCAAAACCAGGAGGCGGAGGTAATAAATCACCAGTAGAGTTCGTTAATAAGTTGTCGGTAAGAGAAGATAAGCTGTCTAAATCAGAACCTTCATCTTCTCCTCCACTTTCAAGTAAAGTATCGTGACCGTATTCTTCATAAGATGGTGGCGGTAATTTTAGACCATTTGGTTTAGAATATCCCCATTTCTTTACGTTAGCTTCAATAAAAACAAACCCATATGTACCAAAATTAACGTGAATTTTACAAGGTACATTTGCACCAACTATTGGATATAAATATTTAAATTTCCAGCCTCTAATATGACCACCAACTGACTTTTCATTTAACTTTTTACCATTACGAGTAAAGAATACAGTACCACTGTTTGATCTATATCCAATACCTATGACATCACCCCTTTCACAACGAGGAAATAGAGAAGCTAACTCAGGCTCCAGTTCAAAAGAATCGTTAAATCTTCTTCCGCCAGTGGAATCGTATGCAATGGAATGATGGTGTCTTCCTGGTAATCTAAAGTATGGGTATGGTGAAGTTGATAAACCAAAAGATATTACCTCATCATCATTTAAAGAATTTGAGCTACTACTTGTATCATTATTAATTTCGTATATCTTAAATTCACAATAGTAAACTCTATTAATGCGTGGTATTGGTAAATTTGTAGACACCGAAACATCGAAGTCATAATTCAAGAAGGTTAATTCTGTCTTATTATCAACAATAATAGCATCATTTGGAAGGTTTGGATCAGGTTGGAATTCCCAAGCATGAGCACCTTCTTCCTCGATGAATTGTAAAGTTTCATCGTTAATTATCGGATCTACTATATCATTACTGTTTGAACCACTATGTGGGATGATTAACGGTGGATTTTGCTTTATGTATTCTTCACCTTGTTTATAATAAAATTGTTCTTCTGGTGATAATTTTGACAACCTTGGACCGATTTCAGATTCATCATCCAAAATGTTAGGCCACCTGCTCAACATTTCCTCTGTATTTCTGCGACGGTGACTTGGACGTCTGTTATTCTCCAAATCATCAGCTAACAAAGATATACGTGCATGTCTGGTGACTATTCGAGTTATAACGAATCTAATGGCAATGAATATAAGCGATAGACAAATGTAGATGACAACCATGAAAATAAAGGAGAAGATCATCAAATCTCTATCTATTTTATCAAACTCATAATCGGTCGGTCTTTCATTAAACTGATTATCTCTACTGTTGATCACAGGTTCGTCACCTATTTTGATAACCATTGCATTAACGTTGACATTGTTCTGGAGTCCCAGAAAAACCAATGCAAGGGAAACCAAACCAAAGCTGTTCATAGTCAACCTTCTCAAAAGTCAAAATCAAACTATAAAACAAAAAGATAAACCCTCCAGTGATAAGAATAAAGAACTATTCAATATTCGATACCAGCAATGGAAATATAGTTCACTTAAAACAAATAACCAATAGGTATTTATAACAATGATGTTGAAGCTGAAACTTTTTATTCGATTTGAGCTTAATATGAGCCTGGAAAAAAGAAATAAAAAGAAACGACACCTCTATGTTCCCAGTCAAAGAAGAAAAGACTCCAAAATATATCCTGATCAAGTAAGATATATATGTAAATGGAATACCCAAATATTCTTGATATCTCTTGAAAATAAAACTACCGATACTAAACTACCAAACAATTCTATTAACCTTTCCTCAAACTTGGATTTATCAAGCTTTCTGTAACTAGTGCTCAAAACTTTAAAGAAGCCCCTGCTGTCCTTTTTCAAATCAAACTCTAAAAGCAAAAGTCCTGATGGTACTAACAACAACAACAAGTTATACTTCAAACTGTAAACTCTTCAACCAATATAAATACTAATCCACACAGGTATGCTTCTCACCCACCACCTTTGCTAACCTATCCTTCTTAAAATGCTGTTCGTTGTGCATTGAAACATTTAATCTTCAACTTTTTTTTTTCCTTAGTCAAGAACCTCCTATTCTTATATCAAGAGCCTCATCATAGTGAAGTGGAAAAAAAAATTAGAAAGAGGTGACAGACAGACAGAAGATATGAAGTTGTAGGTATAAAGCTTGGTATATACTTACTATATGATATTTCCATAAGTTATTCTATACAATGCATCTACTATATCAGTATCTTTTAGAATTGATAGGCTTAAATAAGCTTTCAGATCGTTGAAGTTGGAATTTTTGATATATTGCTTTGTAATGAAATTTGAAGCATTTGAATCGTATTTCAATCTCAATATTTTTAATGTTTCGTTTAATAGTTTGTCATCGTAGTTGATTGTATCTTGTGGTAGATTTATTGATTCTTTTAGTGTGTTGTAGTCCTGTTCAAATTGCAATAGACCGAATTGATTGAATTTATTTAATTTCAATATTGATTCGATGAAGTACGTCACTAATCTATTTAATATTTCGTGTTTTATTGATAGTATTATGTTGGTTTGGATTTCTGAAGTGTCCAGGTAATGTATTAACCTTGTTAATAATCTTACTGAGTTTACTAATTCAGATGATGTTGAAATTGAAATATCTTCTATACTACCGCTGCCACTTGTGATATTTGTACTGCTCCAGCTTGAAATTTTAAAATAATTCTTCAAAGATTCTTTAATCATTTTTTGAATTCTATGGATGATGGATGCCCTGATATCATCATTGATGTTTTTCTCGTAATCATGGATGGTATTTTGATAAATGGATGTGAAATTCTGTGATTCAGATTGATTAACAGTATCGGTCAGTCTGATAAATGTGACCCTCTTGGATATTTCTTTCAATTTACGTGATACTTGACTTAAACATTCAAGTTTAGTAATGGTTTGTACCAATTCATCTTCTTTGTTACGTGATTCATCGCCTAGGTAATCTGTTACTAAAACATATTCTAAATATTTCGATGATAAATTTAAAAAAATTTGTGAACATGTTTGTAATTTGAAAGTTTCCAATGGTTGGTAGTCAAGTTCGTAGAATGGACCAAGGTATTCTAAAACTTTGTTTAACAACGTAATAAAATCGTTACTAGAATTTTTCAATAATTTTGGATTTTCAGTTATGACATCAAATTGTTTATTAGTGACTTCAACACGATATTTAACCCAATTCTCCCAAATGTTCGCATTGACCAATGATGCTAAACTGACACCTTGGTATTGGAAATTATTACATAAATTCTTGTCTGTGGCTAAGATTTGCGAAATTAGTCTCACTACAGTCCTTAAATCCTTCTCAGAGGATAAAGATACATTGATCTTTTCTCTGATGGGTTGTAAAATATGGTTAATAAATTGTTCGTGCACTAATTGAGGAGAAATACCATTAGGAGTATCATAAAATATGTTGATACATTTATACAGATTCTCTGAAATATAATAATTTAAGAATTCAAAATATGTTTCCATCTTCATTTGTGATGATTCATGGAAATGAAATGTGAATCTAACTTTAAAATTATGGGCAATCGAATCAAAACTAACCAATCTTCTTTCAATGTCTTTTCCGATATAAAGTTGTGCATATTTGTATAAATTGGTTGACATCTTACGCAATTTTAAAATTTCCATTGTTGATGCAGGTACAAACTCTTTCGTATCCCATTTAGATTCCAACAATACTCCATCAAATTCCTCCTTTAATGGATTGATTATATTTGCCAATAATGAATCGTTAAAGTTAATTATTACACTTTCAGTACGATTTTTCTCCAATTCATTATTAGAATTTTCTAAAGAAGACTTAATCTTCAGCAGTTGTTGATTCAAATCTTCAATTCTCTCGTATTCCACATCTACAAATCCATCAATAATCAATGTATTGATAATATCGTCTATTTTATCTAATTCTGAGAGGTTAAGTTCTGATTTGACCTTTTCGTTTATTAAGGTTTCTAGTTCTATAAAAACTTGCAAATTACCATATTTGCCCTTCAATTCCTCAATATTTTCTTGTGACAACTCCTGAGATGTAATATCATCTAATATGCCTCGATATTTCTCTAATTCACCATTATCTATCGATTGAGAACCATTGGCATTCTGTACCTTTCTAGATAATTCATCTCTTTCTTTAGTGATTTGGTTAATCCTAGAAGAAATTTCTAAAAGGTCATTGATATCCCTCAACATAATACAAAACTCAATGCAATCCCTAGTATATCTTCGATAGTGTTTCAATATGTTTGATTGTCACTGAATATCTCACGTTCTCCAAACCTTTAAACAACTTCTTTCAAGTAAATTAGTTCTGTTTCTTCCAGTTCAACTTTTTAAATGTTAACTGAATTTTTCATATGAAATCCTTTGAACGTCATACTTCAATAGTAAGAAAAACGATGACGATGAACAAAATCCAATAAGATAACATTAAGGGTTCCTAACAAGATGGTTTTCTGGTACTGATACATTTAAAATTAAAATCTATAAAAAATCTGGATATAAATATGTATATATTTCTTTAAAATATTGTAATATATTAAAACTGTCCCTTCTCAAATTTCTGAAAGTTAGATGACAACATGAAGTAAAGAAAAATCATTTGAACTGCAATTGACTTTTTACATATGTTGAACGGTATATGAGTATACGATGACAGCAGTGGCTGTTTGGATGTTCATGGATCTGATCACACCATGTTGTTCAATTTCTAGACACAAATCAAGTTCGCTTAACAGATGACCTGGAATACCATGGGCTTCTGTACCTAACAGAATCAATGATTTCTTCGGAAATGTATATTTGTTATTCAATTGGATAGATTTATCTGTCTGCTCTAGACCAATTAGTGTGTAACCTTCTTTCTTCTTTGCTCTCATGAATTCAATTATTCCATCGATTGGAACTTCCTCCATTGGCATCCATCTGTCGGCAGTGACGGCAACATTCTTAAATTGTGGATGGTTCTTTACTCTAATGTCTTGCACAGTCAATAATCCTACACCTAATACGTCACACAGTCTACAAATACCACCTAGATTTGGTGGCTTGTCTACTAATGAGGATACAACGATCAAGTCAGAACGTGTTACACTTCTATCTGACTTCTCAGAATCGATATCTAAAACTGTTTCCCAAGCACCACTCTTAGTTTGCAATTGGGTAGTTTTGGATTCAATTTCTTCAGGTGTTTTTGTTTGAGTGAGGTTTTCCCTTTTCTTTAACCATTTACACTTCTCATCTTTACCAATGGAAATCGCAGTCTTATTATTTAAATATTTGCTGAATAATTCTTCAGGAATATATGGTGGCTCATGGTCTGTAATCTTTCTTAAAAGAACACCAAAAACATTTGTTAAGGTCAAATCTTTCTTTAATTCCCATACATTTGCATCACCACTCCTATACTGACCGGTTAGTTCCGTTCTCTTGGAGTTTTTGTAAAGACCTTCTAATACTGCACGTAGTGTTACATCACTAATTAGTGATTCAAAAGCAGGCCAGAAGGATAACATCAGTGAATTTGAGAAATGTCTTACAAGTGGCTTGTTAGAAGAAGCATTCGGCAACAAAGTACTAATGAATCTGTTTAGAAGTCTATCAAATTTGGATTCATTTTGATCCAATAATGCCTTTAATGTAATATAGATGATTCTTTCAACACTAACAACCAAAATTGGCTTGCTATGATTGATCATATGATCAAATAAATAGTCTTCCGTAGTGGAGGAGGAGGTGTTGCTATAATTGGTAACTAGTTCATACGCTATAAACCATTCTTTGTAAATTCTAACCAGTGGTGAACTTTCATCGACAATGCTATCTAGAACAAACGTGTTAGATAATGAAATTAATTTTTCTTTTGAAATTGAAGACATGCAAGCCACCATTAATTCCCATTGAAATAGACGTTCTAGCGCCTCTGAACCATCAGTTCTCTTTATTGGCACCAATAAGTTAGTTTCAGTAGCAACTTTCTCGATAAACTCCTCTTTAATGGAAGGTGGCATTGATAGAAAACCATCCACTAGGTATACTCTTGCTGAAAGTTCTGGCTTACCATAAACTTGGTCGTAAAGATTTTTCCCCTTAGATTGATAACCAGCTAGATGCTCATCATACAACTTTGCGATTGTCGTTTTCAATTTGAAGACATTGAAGTTCATCTGTTGTTGGGTGAATGATGACAGCATGGGTTTAGTTAACCACCAGAAGCTACTATTTAGACCTGTTAACATTTTATTGTATTTTAATAGGAATTGTGATATGTTAAAAGTAATAAGAGGTAAAAACCCTCTCCTTGAATAACCTTGTTTAACAATCTCAAGACCAATTGATTCGATCGATGTTTGCATTTCTTTGTCAACAATAGAGGCGTTCAGTAACATTATTGGATGGTATAGCGTTTCGATTAATAGTAAATGAAGTTCTCTCTGTTTCAAAACTAATCTTTCGCTAACAATATTTTCCCAAATAGATTCATTCAATCTGAATAAATCGATCAAAAAAGCACCGTTATCTACCAATTTTCCATCTTGAACATAAGCATAATTTTCCAAAAGGTATTTCGATACTTCAACAATTTTCAAGTTAGCCATATAGTTTCCATTATCAACATTAAAATTATTTGCCATAACTGTTACTAATAACTTTAGTTCATTGTTATTCTCTTCGAATGATAACGCATAAGTTTTGAAATAATGTAACAACCAGGAAAAGTAGAAACTGTAAGTTTCATCCTTCAACTTGAATTGATCTTGGCCATACAGATTCAAATGTTCTTTGATTGTGTTATATAATTCAAAAACTTCTGAGGATGGACAAGAAGTGGTTTCGATAGAATTTTGAACCAGTTGGCCATATGCTGTAACAAAGAATTTGAATTTTTCTACTGTAAATTGCTCTTTAATTTCATCATAAAGTGAACTTAAATCCAAGATGTTCCAGATACTGCTATTGAAACCCTTGTATTGACAAAGTAAATAAGAATTCTCATATTCCTTTTCAGTTGCCTTATTTGTTGCTAATCTTAATAAAATATCACTAGCATATTCATTGAAGTAATCTGAAGCCTCACCAGCTTTTGACAATTCAGTTATAAAGTCCATCTTAGCAGGAACTGGAATATTGAATAAAATATTTGCAAATAGGTCAAATACCGGGTTCTCATTTATTAGAGGAAATAATTGATCAGCTGCTGTAGCTTGTTCGAAATAAGTTATAGCATAATCTTTAAAATCTTCTAATAAAATGGAAATATAGTAATATGAACCATTGTTACAATTGACATTGGCAACGATGGTGCTTATCCAATCAATAATGCTAATCTCATTATTTGTATGAAGTAGAAATTTCAAGAAAATGGTTTGAATGGTAATTTCAGCTATTTCTTCTTCACTTTCAAATTCAAATAACTTTCTGATTTTACTCAAATCAGATGAATTCAAAATTCTGGATAATTTTCCCTTTAAAGCTGTCAAAATACCGTATGAAACATATATCCTTGATGCATCGAAGGATGTTCTTTGTTCGATAAGAATATCTAATAATGTGTCGATAATTGTGGATCTATTATCATTATTATCTGTTACTAATCCATTGATAAAATTGACAACTTTATCACCATGTTCACAAGATTCGCCTTCAGTATTATAATAGTGGGCTTGCATAATTGAAGGCAAAATTGTTTCTTTTAAAATCTCGATATTAGAAGAAAAAACTAATTTGTTCTGAATTTTGAATACTAAAGACATTGTATATTTACGAACACTTTCCATTGTAGCCTTCAACCCAGTAGAGATTAAAATCATTGACCAGCCAGGATAAATAATGATATCTTCAAAAATTTCTAGTACATCGGAGCTGGCAGCTTCGAATTGGTTTAATGCAGTGTCTAATGCGATGATTTCATATAGTGTAGTAAATTTCTGCCACATCGATATGATTTTATTAGATTCTTTTGGAATCCAAGTAAATGAAGTAACACTAAATTCTTCAAAACCCTTATTTAGCAATTGAATTGATAATTTCAAAACAGATAAACCCAATTTCCTGTATTCATGGATATCACTGTTCAATGCATTTTGTAGATTTCTCCAATATAAGTCAGTCTTGATATAAGAGATAAAACTGGTAGATTGCTGTATCTTATTATTTGACAAATATCTTAGTGAAAAAGTTAAACCGTTACGTTCTTTCCAATCATGATTGGTTCTGTCATTAAACAATAATCTTACTGTATTCCAAGTGAAAGAATCAAATGCAGGTTCATTGTTGCACGAAATGGCAATTGATTCGGTAGCCCATCTCATTAGTTTGGAAGCGTTGATAGATACAATTTCGATGTTGCTATTTAATAATGCAATTAGAAGAGGATTTAGATGTTGTGATTTGAAAGTCCCTTCCTCTTCTTCACGAAAAACGTATACAATTTCAATCAACTTCAATAATAATACAATACTTGGACAATTCAAACCGTTATCGTGTTCTCTATCGGTAATTAAACCAGTGACAACTTGTTTAGAATAGTATTCATGATCGAATAGTTTCTTTGAGTTTTCAATAATGTAGTTGGATATTATATCAGAGCTAAATTTCTCGAATAACTTCCATAATGGATCCAACTTTGCAATCAATTGAGCCAATATACGTATCTCTTGTTCGTCGACCACAGAAGTATGTTCGTTAACATTGAAATCATCGATTTCAACATCTAACAATTTTTCACGAATAGATTTTTCAACAATCCCAAATAACTTCCCCACTAAACTGCCCTGATTGGAAATATCAATATCACTAACCGTCAGTATCTCTAATACAACCTCCAATTGGCCATTCTTCAAAGATTCATCAATTACTTTCAACTGTTGTTTGATGCTTAAATATTTTTCAATAATCTCACCAACAGATGACATATTTCCTCACTAAAAATTGAATATACCTATAAAACTACCCACTTTAATCCCAATTCTTACCTCTACAAACTCCAATTCAAACTCCTTCAACTCCTTTTCCTTGTTTGCATCTAACATTCTATTCTAAGTGATGAGCTTAATTTAGAAAAATTTTTCAAGATGGGGCCTCTTTATATAAATGGTTAACCTTCAAAATATTTAAAGTTTCATTATGTTTTAAGGTACCAGTAGAAGTTGAAGTCTCCAAGGTCAACAAAGGGATTTATAGAGGAATTGGTGATACTTCTGGATAATTTTATTAAATTTGTTGAGATTTGTAGTTGGTTTTAACTCTTTCCTGAAGTTATACGGTTAAATTTTGGGGATTTAGTTATAAGTAAGTCTAAAGGATTTTTAGATAAGGTTTAATTTGCAAAGCATCTTATTAAAGGTATAAATGAAGCAAAAGAAGAATAGGTTTGGGTCAGGTAAGAGGATTACCGATCAGTCGAGTGTTGATGGTGATTTGATCGCACCTGGGAATAGTTCTATGGATAAACGCAGAAATAGCAGTAGTAGCAGAAGTAGTAGTACGCAAGAAAGTAAAGAATTGACAGAATCGTTAGCAAGTGTTCATACTAGTGACATGCATCAGAGTAATATACATGAGAGGATAGATGGGGATGATAACCCATTTTTAGATCAAGATGATGAATCTTTCAAGTCTACTAGGGCTAATACTTCGGCTACTAAATTGACAGATGTAGTTAATCCGAACGCAGAGTATAAAGACAATGATAGCGATAATGATGAAGAGATTTTAACTGCAACTGCCCCTGATACTTCCATCACTGAAGGTATAGTTTCCACTGAAGCTGATGGCGGTAATGATGTTGTAACTGCTAGTGTTGAGGATAAAGAAGGCACAGTCACTGATACGGCGGTTGGCTTGGATAATGCGAACAATACTGTAGATCAAAAAGTCAAAGAAAGTATAATTCCTGATATAAAATTGATTAATGACAGAGTTCAAATATTGGAGGCCAACAAAGTTTCTGAAGGTCAAGGAAGGGCATATGTAGCCTATACCATCAAATGGGGTGATCAGTCTGTGAGAAGGAGATATAGCGATTTTGAGAGTTTAAGGAGTGTTTTGATGAAACTTTTCCCAACCAGCTTATTACCACCCATTCCAGAGAAGCAAACATTGAAGAATTATAGTAAATCAATAGCCGGATCAAAATCTAATTATTTGTTGCCTTCAGAAGGCACTGGTTCTGTTGATTTGGTATTATCAGTTATAAATGGTACAGTTACAAATAATGATGAAAAACTTATACGACATAGAATTAGGATGCTGACAAGTTTTTTGAACAAGTTATTACAAGATGAAGAAATTTTAAAAACTCCCATTATCTATGATTTTCTTGATCCTAATAATATAAATTGGAATGACTTCATTAACAGTTCAGCAACATTTTCGATGTTACCTAAAAGTGTTTTACAGTGTAATCCATTGGATCCTACTAATACAACAAGAATACATGCATGCCTACCAGTTCCATCCACTTCTCATATCTTACCTTCAAAAGAAAAAGTGTCAGATACCAAGACGATTGAACGAAAAGATGGTTTTGACATCATTGAACAAGAACATAAACAATACGAAAGTCTGTTAAAAAGTGGATTTTATAAACATAACACACAAATAACAAAATCACTTTATGGTATGCAACATGATATGAAAGACTTATCGGATACATTTGCCCATTTCGCTAGTGCTCAAGCTTGTGAAGCTGAATTGGCGGAGCAGCTAACATATATGAGTAACGCCTATGACGATGCTGCATCCAATTTAGAAGCTTTGGTAGGCCTGTTATATTATAATATAAATGAGCCTTTGGGTGAATCTGTGAGGATGGCAGGGTCAGCAAAAGAATTAATAAAATATAGAAAATTAAAGGGAGTCCAATTGGAGATATTAATCAACTCGTTAGAATCCAAAAGACAACAATTGCATAAATTAGAACTTCAACGAGGTGTCCAACCAAGGAATGGGAATACTGCTTCTGGTGCTTCTGGTAATGATGAATCCTCGGTAAAAAAGCCACAAGCTTCGAAGTCACAATCATCTTCCTATGGGGGAAAGTTTTTAAACAGATTTAACAAAATTGCAGCTATGGTAAAGGAGACCATCAATTATCAAGAACAAGACCCTCAAACGACAATGGCAAATCTAATAAAGGAAATAGAACAATTAAATGAATCTGAACAGGTAGCGAGACATGATCTGGAAGATATTTCAAAAATAATTAAAGAAGATAGATTAACCAAATTCTCTGAAGAAAGAGAGAAAGAACTGAATGAAATTTTGCGTAACTATTCGAAATACTTAAAAGATTATGCCAAAAAAAATTTAGAATTATGGAAGGAAATAAAAACTCGACAAGAACAATTATAGTCAATTTAGTTACAGATACATATAATGAATATATTTTAGTAGTTACATGTTTGTATACTCCTTGAAAATGCATGAATTTAGACATCAATTTTATTCAAATATATATTTTGTTGATTATAAGTCATATTGGGTCAACAAAATATTAAAGCAAAAATTTACACTTATAGAACTCAAAATATCATAGAGTACAATCTTATTGAAATTGGAATTTGAATAAAAGAATAGATTACAGATCTGTTGTTACTAATATAGAATAATTTGTCTCTTTTATTTTATAGGAATAAAACATGACTAAAAATAGCCTTATAATTTATAATACATATTTTTAGTGGATAAAATTGGAATATTATAAAAACAACACTATGAGCCACAACAAAAATCAATGAAAAAAATCTTGAGAAATTGGATGCGTTATATCTTTATTAATGGGCATATTGCAACTATTCAGTTTTACCCTTTATCTGAATGATATCGAAATTGATTATTTATCGAGAGACTGGTCAAAAGAGGGAGTATATATCACAACTTCGATTAAATTGTTCAGTATTAATACATATCTTATAAAGTAAATCGATTATATATATCGTACTTTCCAATATCTAATCTATGGAGTTAAGGTAGCAGTTTGAGCAACCAATTGCAAATATTCTTTTAACTTACCACTTGATTGGAATAGTAAATAAATTTTGTCATCTTCGTTAGCGACTAAGTTGGTTATATTTAAAGCATCTTTAATAAACCTTGGAATTCTTAGTAATGATGCTGCTTCAACGAGACCTTTATGCAATTCCATTATCAAATATGGTGTGTATAATGCTCTAATTTCAAATAAAATGTCATGATCTTTATGATCAATATTTTCAGTTAAATCTACTAAAAATGTCTTTATCAGTTTAAATGTGCTTTGGAAAAATTCTTGAAATTTTTCAATAATACTTGGAATATTTGATTCTGAATTTAACAATTTAACTGTCTTTTCCCATTCCATATACTGTTTAAATATGTTGATAAGATATCGATATTGTTGTATTTCTAGCACTGATGTATCTTCTGTACTATCAACATCCATTTCATGTATTTTCGAGAGTTGGTAATTTTTTAATAAATCATCAATAGGTTTTTCATCCAAAAACATTTCCAACGATTTGACTTTACCATTTAATAAGAATCTTCTTGATAAGGCAATTGATGATTCCACAGCATCTTCATATAAATTTCCTTCAATTAACCAATCTACTCCAAGAATCAAATGTCTATCAATATCAGAACTTTCAAATGAAATTGTTATGTCACCAACAGGTGTATATTCAGATTCAGTTTCTGCGAATACACATTGTGTCGTTCTTTTTAACATATCTTCTACAGGTAACTTAAGGAAATTACATATTTCTAATTGCTTTTTCCTTATGTCTTTGCCCTCTAGGTTTGACAAAATGAATGAGGAAGCCTCAATAGCTTCATTGTGGCTCAAGAAGCTGATATAAATTGGTATTAAATCATAAAGTTCTTGTGACTTTAAAATGCTAATATATGCAGTAATTAATTTTGTTTTATCTGATTCAGATATAGTGCCTGGGTTAAGAATTTCTAAGAAGATTGTCATATGTGTAACAACTCTTAACAAGTAAGGTTCACCAAAGATATCGTTATCATTTTCTATTCCAGTAACGACGTTCATCAGCATGGAAACTGAAGAGTGCAAAACTGAAGGAATTGTATTTAACATAACAGATCCGATTAGTACTCTAATTGGATGCTCACTTTCTTCTGGATGCTTAGCTGACAATAAATTTAATATAGATTGTAAATCCATTGTATTAGATGGTAACGATAAAATTAATTCATCATTATTTACCTTTCCATTCTGTAAAAGGTAATTTTCAACTTCGATTTTTAATATTTGGTTTAGATAAACCAATAATTCAGAATCCCAGTTCAATGTTTGTAATACTTCATCATTTGGTATATCCCCAGCTAAGTAACTGTAAATAGCTCTTTCATATTTATCTAGTTTGTCGTTTTGCGATAAACTATAAACAGCTCTACGCCATAAAGAGTGTTTTTTTACACCTTGTTGTACCTCAAATTCATCCTTTAACTGTACGTCAATCGATGGATCAACATATTCTTGCATACCACACATAATCATATTTAAAGTGATATTATCAGATAACTTACACTCTTCGAAGATTTGATCATAATTGCCACATAATAGTAATTCATAGACATACTTGTAAAAAACGTGATCATCTGCCTTGTCCTTATCATTTATAACCACAGAACAATCCCTCAATGGGTAATCCAAATCTGAGCTCATTAGACCACTTGTAACTAAAGTATTTGTCCATTTTGAACTAGGTATATTACTAGGTTTCTCTACAAATGGGAAATTACCTTCAATCCAAACTATAATTAACCAAATTTGATATAAATTTTTATCCTTTTGCAACAATTCTTTCTCGAAAATTATACTGGAATTATAAGGTTTTGATGATATCGAACTTTCTTTATCAAGAAACTCTTGTGAAGTCCTAAAACTTAATAAAATTTCAACTAAGTGCCAAAAATTTGCCTCTAAAACCAAATCTGAATTCCAAACGGTATCCAAACCTTCAATATTTGAACTTGCCTGAAGTGAAGTCTTCGCAATAACAGAACGGAACTGTCTAATTATATCAAAAGGATCAACATTTTCTATATCATTAAATTGTTCGATTCTATAATCGGTTAGTGCATTGGCAAACTCAACAAGGCAATCCCTGGATAAAACGTCCTTGTCAACCTCCATTTTTATATAAACCCTTCTTAAATACCTCGAAGTATACCACTAGACCTCAATTGACCCCTCCAATCTCAAAAGGCTCTATTTAAATAGTTTCCTTTAGTTGCATTGTTAGTTCAGTCTTGTTTATATTTAAAGTTTCAATTTGAATAAACTTTTCAAATCGATATATCAAGATATTTCACGTAATTAGTGATACAATTCTTTAAATGGGAGATGAGATGAGATGATAAGGTGACAGTAATGACACCAAGATGAGTTATTAAAGATAGCGATTGAAATGATTACAATGAAGAGGATTGTGTTTATGATATTGTTTACTGTCAATGGAATGTCCAAAAATTGACTTTTCCATGAATTAATTTAAGAAACTTTTCAATTAAAATTGTATATAACTTTTATATCCCAAATACTTATATAATGAAATAGAGAATATTATAATGGAAGTATAATATAATACAGAATAGATGATATGGGGGAGTGGTTGACGGTAATATTTTGCATAGGATGATTTTGGGAGAGAAATAGAGGGTCTTTAAACGTGAAGGTTAGGAATGCATTTAATGAACAACTGATCTACCGAAATCTCTTGATTTTTGCAATAACAAGGCATCAGCCAAGACCAGAGCAGTCATAGCTTCTACGATTGGAATAGCTCTTGGAGTGACAGATGGATCATGTCTACCCTTTGCAGCTAAAACACCACTTTTACCGTCATATGTAGCGGTTTCTTGTTCTTGGCAAATAGTGGCAGCTGATTTAAATGGAACTGAAAAGTAAATGTTTTCACCATTGGAGATACCACCTTGGATACCACCGGAGTTGTTGGTCTTTGTTCTTAATCTTTTTTCTTCTTCATCGTAGTAGAAAGGATCGTTATGTTCAGAACCCGGCAGAGCAACACCTTCGAAACCAGAACCGATTTCAAAACCTTTTGAAGCTGGAATAGACAACATAGCATGGGCTAACAAAGCTTCCAGTTTATCGAAACAAGGTTCACCTAGACCGGCAGGTAAGTTTCTAACTACACAAGTGACAACACCACCGATGGAATCATTCAAACCTCTATAATGTTCAATTTCTTTTACCATATCGCCAGCAACAGAAGCATCAGGACATCTAATAGGACCCATAGAATCAACTTTTTCTCTAGTGATTGTTTGTAACAATTGATGGAAGTTTGGATCAAATGGATCTCTGCTCATCTTAATTTTACCAATCTGGGTAACGAATGCAACGATTTCAACATTTGAGTACTGGTTCAAAAACTTTTCTGCAATTGCACCAGCAGCTACCCTACCAATAGTTTCTCTGGCAGAAGCTCTACCACCACCTGAAGATGCCTTTAAACCATACTTTTCCAAATATGTAAAGTCAGCATGAGAAGGTCTTGGATAGTTATCCATATCAGAATAATCATGAGGTCTTTGATCTTCATTCTTAACAATCATAGCAATTGGAGTACCCAAAGTCTTACCAAATTCTGTACCTGATTGAATTTCTACTCTGTCTTTTTCATTTCTTGGAGTTGACAGTTTCGATTGACCAGGTCTTCTTCTAGTCAATTGAGGTTGAATGTCATCTTCAGTTAATGACATGCCAGGAGGAACACCATCAACTATACAGCCGACTGACTTACAATGGGATTCACCATATGTAGTGACACGGAAAACAGAACCAAATGTAGACATACTTAAATTACAGATTAATCAATCTCCTTTTTATTTTTTTATAAATTAATATCAAATATTGTCTGTTATCTTCCTGTCAATTCTTTCTGTCCCTATTAGAAATTTAAAGAAATAAACCAATCAGCAGCTCAAAAACTAGAATAGACTATACAATGGGATGCCTAATGTCTTGAAATTGTCAACTTTCACCAACTTTTAAGAACAAATCATCGTATTCTCATCGATGAAGTTACTCTCTTTTATTAACCTGTGAACAAATTTTGGTCACAATTGATGAGTAATTTTGACTTGATTGAGGAATGGAGATGATCACGTGAGTTTTCTTCTTTCTTGATCACGTGAAAAAGGGAATAGACATATTAAGGTTTATACAAAACATATGGTAATCAATTCAATTGTCACTCATCAATATATCAAGACCATTCAACTTAGATGTTGTTCATGTTGAATATTTTTGGAAACTAATTGAGCAATTTTTCGTATGAATAAGTAGCACTGATAGAGTCTGTTGAATCATAGCTGCCTAATTTTAATCTCAATTTACAGATGACTAGACGATGAGTACAGGAACTCATTTAACAATTGAATTGATTTGGCAAAAATATTAGATTCATTACTCAGTCATTACCTTTTCCAATTCACAACATGCCATTATTTTAGATCTTAAAGAGCATATGCCTTTGCTATTTTGGATGTTTCGTTTGTATGGTACTCGATGACCTCACCTTTTCAGTGGAAGATAGATGGTATGAACTTAATGTTGCTTGAAAGTTTTAATGTAGCTTATAATTGTCCTCTATGGCCCCCATGTATATGTTTCATGGTTCCGTCTTAACTAGAAATGCATACGTTGAATCAAAAGCTGTTGATCTCTCTCTAGCACATGATATATTTGGTAGCGTCGTACATTTCAATTCCATTAATAAACTAGTCATTACCAGCCACCAATGAAGCCAACTATCGCAAGCACCAGCATGCTATAACAATACTATCAAAAGAACTAATCTAATACTAACTCGAACTACTGATTGGAATCATATCACAACAGTTTAGAGTTCCCACCACTTTTTTTCTGGTTTAGCCTATTTGCTGTAGCAACGCATTATAGTTTAAATAAAACCAAGAGTCATACTTTACATATACCAACTTCTTTGTTCATTCCAATCTAACAATTATTGTAATTATGAACAACGGTGATGAGTTCATTGACGTGTCTGTTGAACAGCTTCTCAACACACCAATAGCCAATGGTTTGGTTATTCTCATAGACACCAGTGACGATGCAATTGAATTCCTGAAGGATGACTTTGAATTTGAACAAGCATTACGATTACTACCTATGGCATGGCAATTGGGCGTTATAAACAAGAAAAATTTAAAATCAAAGTACATTAGCTTGTGTAATAGGATCCTGCAAATTTTTGGCTGTGCTATCCTAAGTCCAAATAAAATTAAAGATTTCAAATCATTAAGCTTCACCACCAATGAGTATGGGAAACCTGAAACCCCAGGAATAGCATTCAATATGTCTAATGGAGATAGACTAGTAGGGATGTTTGCTATAAGATACTACTCCCAAAGTGAAGAACTTCCTCATCACATTCATCACCTTCATTCAAATCAATTAGTTGGAATAGATATCGCATCCACGAACGATTATCACATTGGTGATGAAGAATTGTTCCACACAATATTCTGCCCAGACGAATTAGAACTATTGAAATCCTCAAATCCAGTAACAACCTCCAAATCATTTGCTCATCTCTGGTCTTTCAAAGAATGTTATATCAAATATATCGGAAAAGGTCTGCACTACGATAATCTATCAGAATTAAACTTCAGCAATCATATCAACACTCCAACATCAAATATATCAATCGACAACAACCCATTGACATTTCATTCCAAATGGTCGAACCAAGAAGTAATTACCATCTGTTATAACGAACCTCCATTAACGTTAAATAACCCTCCAAATTTCTATATACTAAATATAAAAGATATAATAAGCCAAATGAATAATTATATATAGATGTATAAAGGTTTAGAACTGGTAAAGGTGGAAGAAGTTGTTGTAATCATAAGCATTGACGCTATTGAATAGATATTTATCATCTTTTTAAGTTGCTATAGTTACAGGACTTTTCTATTTGAAGTTAGGTTAGATCTCAGTTAAAGCTTGCAACATATTAAGAGGAAGAGCTGATTTCTATAATTAGGAAGGTTTTAGGTTTCGATTTGTAAAAGGTAACATCTATCAAGGGAACGATATATATATAGTTACATATATATAATCTGTTTGTTTCAGATTAGTTGTGGAAGTATGGCTAATACTACAAAGACTAGGACTCATTTGATTGGTGGCTTTTTTGGTGGACTAACCTCTGCTGTTGCTTTGCAACCTTTAGATCTGCTGAAGACTAGAATACAACAGCATCAGAGCCAAAGCATCTGGTCAATAGTGAAGAATTCCAAAGGGTTCTCTGAGTTATGGAGAGGTACTTTGCCATCTGCTATCAGAACTTCGTTAGGGAGTGCTTTATATTTATCTTCACTTAATCTGATGAGAACTGCAATTGCTAAAAGTAAGACTAACTATAACGATGGGGCATCTAAGAGTAGTCTATTACCAAAATTAACCACATATGAAAATTTAATCAGTGGTGCATTGGCTAGAGGTGCAGTTGGCTATATGACAATGCCCGTGACAGTGATAAAAGTAAGATATGAATCTACTCTTTATAGTTATACAAGCTTATCACAAGCGGTAAAGCATATTTATCAATCTGAAAGAATCCCAGGGTTCTTCCGTGGATTTGGTCCAACTTTAGTAAGAGATGCCCCATATTCTGGTATATATGTTTTATTATATGAAAAAGCTAAAGAAGTTGTTCCAAAATTATTACCAAGAAAATTTATTAAATTTGATAAACATGGAAGTTACCTGACTTCCACCTCAACACTTGTAAATAGCACTAGTGCCATACTTTCTGCCTGTTTGGCCACTACAATTACTGCTCCATTCGATACCATAAAGACAAGAATGCAATTAGAACCTAAAAGATATACAAACGTTTGGTTCACTTTCAAATCGATCATCAAAAATGAAGGTATCCTCAAACTGTTCAGTGGGTTGAGTATGAGACTAACAAGGAAAGCACTAAGTGCAGGTATTGCATGGGGGATATATGAAGAATTAATAAAATTGAACAAATTTTAGAGATTCCAAGTTTATTATCGCAACTTTACAATATGGTTTCATTTGCTGAACAAATATTCAGTGGATATCGGAATTGTATTGATTATCATTCTCAATAATTGGCAGTTCATAATATATTAATGATTTTTAGTTTCTACATATTTACAGATTTATTGCATTTACGAATAAAAGAAATCATCACATCTTAATGGATAAGAGATGGCATAAATATACAGCTATACATATATGACAATTTCTCTAGTACATTTAGCTCCAGGGCTATAATGTTAATTCGGTATCTGGTAAAGCTCTTTGTAATTCATCTCTTAACACATCCAACAACTTTGTATTGTCTCTTAATGAAACCCATTCACCTTGATAATAGTCATATCTATTGGGACCAGAAATTGGTGATGCCAACCAAATCTGTTTATTTGGAGGTTGCTTGTTAATCACATAAGTACCAAATTCAGGAATCACTAATGTCAGTACCCCTTGACTTAACTCTACATCTGGGATTTGTTCTGGGAACTTTTCACTAATTTCTTCTAACCGGTCAGTTAAATCATCCAATGCTGTGTCTGCCAATGTATGATACTTTTCAATTGGTAGCTGTGTCACTTCATCAGGAATTGCATACCCACCAGCGGAGCCATCTGCAAAGAATCTTTTGTGTATATTTATTCTTGAAGACACTTTTGGAGTGCCTTGCAGCATAATCTGTCTTGTGACAAGATGTCTAGTGGTATTGACCGCTAAAAATCTTGGCAAAAAGCTACCTACCCTTAATGAACATCTCTTAAACATCTTATCCAATAGAGAACCTGTCCTTGCAGTACTATATACCTAAATACAACAGATTAGTTGCCTTTTTTTATTCATTTTATCTTGTTATCAGCTTTTAACCTTTTTCAAATATTGAAGATGTTGCCTGCTTTTCTTGATATTGAAAAGAGTTGATCTATGGATATAAGATGAGACAAGATGAGATTAATTGTAATAAAATATTTATTTAAGAAAGGACTAAAACAGGAAGATAATGGATCATCCTTAGATAGATGTTTTTACATAATTTACATGTGAATAGTTTAATCAGTATAAATTTTAAAAAGTTCATCACATTACTATTTATATCTTCAAAACAAAAATTAATATCAACAGTAAACGGGTTTAGTAAAAAAAATATAGGTAATATAATTATAGCAGTACAATCACAGGTGTCATTATTCAAAGTCTAACAATAGAAGGTTATTAATATTTAATAATGTACAGAAAAATAGTTCATTGACGTAGTAGTAGTGGTAGTAATAATAATAATAGGGATAGGGAAAAACACAGATGTTATAGTTCTATAGTTTAGGAAAAAGGTAAGATAATAATAATAATAATGAAACAGGGGATTCATTATCGTTTCAACAATTTATTCACAAATTATAATTAACGCATATTTTCATATTAAAATCATTGGTGAGATTGTTCTTGAGATTGTTCTTGTTCACCTTGATCCTGTTGTTGTTCACCGTGAAGTTGTTGTTCGTTCATCATATGAGGTGGCATTTGACCATTTGGATCTTGTGGAGGCATTGGCATGAATGTAGATTTTTCTTTACCCCAGCCGGTCTTCAAGTTTCTACCTTGGAATGGGAAGTTAGCTAATACTACAATACAGACAGCAGCTTGTTCATGTGTATCATATTTAATAAAACAGTTACCCTTTTCTGGATAGTGTTTGAAATCTAAGATAAAACCAAAGTTTTGTAACAATGGGATTAAATCAGCTTCTGTAGCAAAATGTGGGATGTTACCGATGTAAACAGTAGTAACTCTTTGTGGAGCTCTTCTGATCATGTCATCGACAGCTTGTGGATCAACAGGAGGTAAGACAGCTGGCCCAGTTGGTGGAGCACCCATTGGAGCCATGTTACCCATTGGAGGAGGTGGCATGTTGTTGTTGAAAGGACGGAATCCACCGTTGTTGTTACCACGAGGACCGTTGTTGTTGTGGCGACGTTGGTTGAAACCACCACCGTTTCTGTTTGAGTTATTAGAGGAATTGTTTTCACGCTTAGAGGCCCAGTTGATTCTCAATTGTCTACCGTTCAATTCACTACCTTGCATGGTATCCATTGCGACTTGGGCATCATCTAAGTTTGAGAAAGAGACGAAACCGTAACCTCTTGATCTACCGGTTTGCATGTCCCACATAACGTGAGCTTGAATAAAAGACTTGAAATCCTTGAAAGCAGCGACTAAAGTTTCGTCGTCGACATCTACGTTCAAATCACCGATGAACAAGTTAAAAGTTTCGTCAGAGGTGGTATTTTGTTGAGATTGGAAAGCCCAGTTAATCTTCAAAGTGTTGTTTTCGATTTGTTTACCATTCAAGGTCTTCAAAGCGATACTGGCATCGTGGTGTTGAGAGTATTCGACGAAAGCGTAGTTGGCTTCGTTGTTTTTGTCGTTAATAACCTTAACGTTAGTGATTGGGCCACCAACTTGGAAGTATTGTTTCAAAATATCTTCGTTGATGGATTTGTCCAAGTTACCAACGTATAGGATCTTGTCGGAAGTTTCTCTACCACCGTTAATGGCATTAGCAGGGACAATGGATTCATCCTCACCTTCAGCTTCAGCTTCACCTTCGTTTGCACCTTCAGCAGGAGCGGAAGCAGAAGTAGTTTCAGTGGTAGCAGGAGCAGGAGCAGGAGCAGGAGCAGGAGCAGAAGCAGGTTCAGCAACTACTTGTTCAGCATCGGTAGCTGGAACGGATTCAACAGGTTTATCAGACATTGTTCTATAAGTTAAAAAGTTATAATAGTGGAAAAAATGAAATTCAATATAAAAAAAAGAGAAAACAAAATAGTAGTATTAAAATTCAAAGATATAGATAAAAAAAAATTTTTTTTTTTATTATATATTTATCTCTTGTATGCTTTTAAATTATAATATGATTTTTGAAATAGGACAACCCACAACAGTATATATTTTTAAAGTTCTCAGTCAATTGAGAATCACAGAGATGGCAAAACCAGGAATTATACAACAGTAGTCTCACAAACGTGTATTTAAAATAAACTCTGACAGTCCTTGAGTCTCGTGAAGTACCTAACACCTGCTTTTAAAACCAATTCAATCAGTAAAGATAGTTCTTAAATAGTTTACAATTTTCAAAATTGGTTGTTGGTTGGTATTCTGTTCAAATCGGTTTTTTTTTCTTCCTTTGCTTGTTTCCAAAATGAGAAAAAGATACATACAGCAACAAGAGCGAGGTTACCCGGAGTTGATCACGTGTGGGTGTCGTGGGCAGTGATTGGTGAGATTGGATCGGATTGTTTCCTTTTTTTTTTTGGGGGCAGGGTAATCGTTATGGGAAGGTTTGTTTGTTACACAGGCAGGCACGAGAGAGAGAGAGAGATAATGGATTGGGGGAGGAGGGGCGGCGGCTAAAAGTTGGAGATGCCATACCAAATGATTTAGAGAAATAATAAAAAGGCGTGACCCCCCCTTTAAAGAAGTTCATGATACTGTACTGTAAAGTTGGGGTAAAAAGGCAACTAGGTGGAGGGGTATATAAGGACAAGGATATTCCATAGTTTCTTTAAGATGTAATAACCATCCTTTTCTTACAGATGAGGGCTGTTTTTTGCTATTATATATGTATAAGTTCTCTTCTGTTCTGTTCTGTTCTGTTTTGTTATATACAATAAGTCCATGTTTAACAGAGATAACGATTGCAGTTGTATATCCAGATCAGACGCATTCATTCTTCTCTGTGTACCATTGAATACTGCTTTTTATATATATATAGTATAGTATAGTATAGCATAGTATAGTATAGCATAGTACAGTTCAGTTACCCACTAGTTGTGGCGATGTGGGATTGTCTACATTTTAATTACCCTACTTTGCAACTGGTAAGGTGTCCTTTCGAGCGCCTTCAGATCCACATACCAGAAGTAAGCACACGTATGCAATGATAGGGACATATGTGAAAAAATGGGCCAGTGGTAGCGCTGCGTGTGCACGCTTTCAAAGTCTTGATTAATTGATTGATTGATGCTGTGATATTTCAAAGGATATTTTGTTTTATCTTGTTATATATGGTATAAGAAAATTTGTACTCAGTTTACAGTTTATATATATAATTGCTGTTTGGGTTTAAAAACATACTTCTAGAGCTATAAGAACGTTGAAATAGTTTCGATTTTGTAATTGAGTGTAACTGTTCCCAATATAGTTTGACTTATTTTCAAAAAAAAAGAGAAAACACATATTAGAGATTATTTGCATTTATTAACCTTGCAACATTTACAAAGAGACTATATAGGATAGCGATAGTAGACACTCACCAAGGATAGTCGAGTACGATAATGATGTCACATAGTTACAACCCTGCTGAACGTATGTATTAAAAACCAATTTACCATCTTTCCCCTCCCTTCTCCCCCCTCATGTGGTACCAACCTTCTTCAAATACAAATACTAACAATGATTGATCATTCTATACAATTTTTTATTCCTTTGATTTGATTTCACTGCAGTTTCTAGAAAGGACAAGAGAAGACACAACCTCGAGAGCAAAGTCTCTAAAATCCACACGAATTTCGTCTCAAACAGAGATACTCACTACAAGGATCGATTGACCACTTTGCAAACGGATTTGACTTCATTACACCAAGGTAACAACAAAAAGTTTTTGAGAAGATTGCGAGACTTGGAAGAAAATAGAGATCTGGAACTGATTCGGTTGAGACTCTTCGAAGAGTACCGTATCTCTCGTTCCTCCATCGAGTTCCAGGAGGATATAGAAAAGGCCAAAAACGAATACGAGACTTTGGTCAAGCTATGCAAAGAAAAGCTCTACGAATCGATAGAGAATAGAATCAAATCGTTGCAAGAGGAAAGACTGCTCATGGATGTGGCAAACGCTCACTCATACGCAATGGACTATAACAGAACCAGATTTCAGAAGAACACGAGAAGCCATACCGCTAGTGGCTGGGAATCTTCTTCAAATACAGAATTCGCACAACAGAGCAACAACAACAACAACAACAACAACAACAACAACAACAACAACAACAACAATGGAGGAGCCACCAGTGGGCTGAACAACAGAGATTCTGCAAATGAAAGTGCCACTGATACAGGCACTGAAAGGAGATCGTTGCGTAGAAGAGTAGCCGCTAAAAACACTGGATCAGCAATGAAGAATATCGATGAACAGTCTGATTTCCAAACCGGTGGGTACTCGACCACTGGAGGTGGAGGAAACACGAACATTATGGGCACCAGTGCCACGACGAATAGCATAGGGGCCGCAGGTGGTGCCATGAGTCCCGATGTGAACTCTGATTCGGATTTCATGCAATATATAAGCGACCACTCTGAACTGCACAACCTGCTGTTTGGAGGTGATGGCGAAGGCAAGGACATTAATACATCTAGCAAGAAGAAACCCAAGAACAGCCAGAGGTACAGCGCCAAGAGTGCACCACCGCTGCCCAGTCTTCAATTCGAAGAAGTCAGTAATGATATAGCTACGATTCGACAACTAACTGGGCAACCCCCAGCACCATTCAAATCAAACATAGATGTATAAATAGTAGTATGTAGTAATAGAAAAAAATATATACAAGACAAAAAGAGAGTTTTGGTTCTGCTCTTGAGCAGACACTACGTTGGGAAGTGAATAAAAACAAAAAAAAAAAGCATATAACGTAAGGACTAATATTACATTGGGTTCTAATATACAAATATAAAAGTATATAGTTAAAATACACCGATTTAACCACCGAAACCATACAAGGTTCTACCTTGTCTCTTCAAAGCGTAGACGACATCCAAAGAAGTGACAGTCTTTCTCTTAGCGTGTTCAGTGTAAGTGACAGCATCTCTGATGACGGATTCCAAGAAGGATTTCAAAACAGCTCTGACTTCTTCGTAGATCAAACCAGAGATACGCTTGACACCACCTCTTCTTGCCAATCTTCTAATAGCTGGCTTGGTGATACCTTGAATGTTATCTCTTAGAATCTTTCTGTGACGCTTAGCACCACCTTTACCCAAACCTTTACCACCTTTACCTCTACCAGACATATTTGTTGTGTTATATTGTTATTATTTTGTAGTGCTTCCAGAGGAGAGATACAAATGAGAAAAGAAAACACAACAATTGCAAACTGGACTCTTAACCATCCATTCCATCTCCTTTATATACTTTATCTGATCCAAGTTATTTCAGTGAATGGTGATGTTTGTTGTTGTTGTTGTTGTTGTTTACGCGTCTTTTTTTCATTTTTTTCGTCGCCAAAAATAAAAAAACACCAAAAATTCTTTTCGTTGGGATCAGCTGCTGCTTGTTGCTCTTGGTTCTGGATATTTCACTGTTTGGTTGATGTGAAACTGCTGGAACAGGCTAAGCATGACCAGAACTGTTTCTTTCCAGTTGTCATAGTTGGACCGTTCGAAATCCGTCCGTTTACTATGGATATTTGTCATCGTTGTCGAGAATTGGAATGGGTAGATGTCAGAATGGAGCTGAAGTTCTGGGAACGTTTGATTGATCGTCGAGGTTGGACTGGATTGGACTGGATTGGATTGTCATTGTTTGTCATTGTCGTTGTATAAAAAGCTCGTTATTTTTTCATTAGTTTCTCACTTCTTGATTCTTGCAGTTTTGTCTTTTTAATTTTCTCTTGTATCTTACATAATAACAGTACCAATACACATCCATAACAATGGCTAGAACTAAGCAAACCGCAAGAAAGTCTACTGGTGGTAAGGCACCAAGAAAGCAATTGGCCTCCAAGGCTGCCAGAAAATCTGCTCCATCTACCGGTGGTGTCAAGAAGCCTCACAGATATAAGCCAGGTACTGTTGCTTTAAGAGAAATTAGAAGATTCCAAAAATCTACTGAATTATTGATCAGAAAATTACCTTTCCAAAGATTGGTTAGAGAAATTGCCCAAGATTTCAAGACCGACTTGAGATTCCAATCCTCCGCCATCGGTGCTTTACAAGAATCCGTCGAAGCTTACTTAGTCTCTCTATTCGAAGATACTAACTTGGCTGCTATCCACGCTAAGCGTGTTACCATCCAAAAGAAAGATATCAAATTAGCAAGAAGATTAAGAGGTGAAAGATCATAAGTCTACAATTTTTAGGTTTTATTGATTTATGATAACTCACTTTATCCTTTAGAAAAGTTTAAAGTTGTAACATTACGTTTTTATTATTAAGTAACAGTAGTATATATATATTAGCATGTATAATGAATACAATAGCAATGGATACTAAACCTTATCTTTCATTGACCAATGGGTTGATGTTACTATCGACCCCTTGGGTATCTCCTTCTTTCCAAGTGACAACTACTGTCCCAAAGGAAAATACTAATCTAATACAGAAACTGTGGTCTCGTCAACCAACTCGTATTGGTCCTTCCACCAAGATATCCTTATTATTTGGTATATCTCAAGTGTTGGGCTCATTTATGATCTATGATGGCGATTTAGAGAGTGGTTCAGGTTTCATAGCTGCTTGGTCAACTACTTATTTGATTTCTCAAGGTAGAAATTCATTGCAAGCTTTAAAACTTGGAAAAGTTTGGCCATTGATGCTTACAACTTCTTCCTTATGTAATGCCTATTTATATGGGAAGAGATACGTTTCTTGCCAATTTAAATAGAAATTTAAACATGTTTTTATTTATCTATTTATTTATTTATTAATATATTCAATCGTCTGCTCCACAACTTTTTTTTTTGCTGTTTCAACTCTTTGAATATCTAATTACATTTTGGATAATTAATCATTGATAACTTGTGCTTGTCGCAGGGAATGCCCCTTCATATCCAGATACCTAACTTACCATGATGGTATGCTTCTTTTGGCTCTTGTATAACTGATCCATGTTATTACGATTATATATCACTTACATTATTATTACTACAATTACTATTACAAATTTGCTTCGTTAATAAAACCTTCCAACTCTTTGCTTAGACGGTCTGCTGTTTCTGGGTTCATGTTCCTTATACGACCAATTATATCTTGAAATGATGCAGTCTTAGTATCAAAGTCTCCCTCATTATCTTCATCTTCATCTTCATCCATCATATAATCGTCTTCTGCTGGATTCACACTGACATTCGGATCATTTTCTGCTTCTTCATTTTCAAGCACCTGTTCATCAGCTTCACCTGTGGTAATGTCATTATCTGAATCTACTTCACCAGCATTACCATTCGATGCATCTTCTGTAGTATTTGTACTTGTGGTATCTGTACTCATTTCACTACCGTTTATACTACTGGTAGTACTCTCATCATTGTCCTTGGCATTATTCATCATGGATTCCTTAGCATATAGCATGGTCTTGAAATATTTTAACTTGTAAACGTTAAATTCATAATTGCCTTGAACCATACAACCCAATTCATATTTAACAATACGTCTAATTTTGGCTAAATCTAGTTCCTTAAACCAACCGGTGAGCTCATTTGCTTTATCCAAATATTCAACTTTCGAATATACTTCTGCAATATTTGGTTCATCAAACAATAAATCTATCTGTAACATCAAGTACCATGGAATCTGTTTACCATTAAATTTGAATCTTGTATCTATACCTTCAGGTACATCGGATTCAAACACAGATGCTGGCGGTTTAGGCACATTTTTAGCAATGTTTGGAGATCTTAGTAACTTTCTTTCAATTTTGAAATACTCAGTTTGGTATTTGGCATATTCAGAAGATGATCTAGGATCAATACCAAACTTGATATATGTATTTCTCCAAGGTCCCATTGTAAATCTATATGACACCAAAGCTAGCGCTACTTTTAATGTATGATGAACATGCTTAGGAACAATACCATCGATGTGTCTCTTAACCCATATTGGTCTTTTTTCAAACAACTTATTTATAATTGACAGACATTCCTCCAACGATTCATAGAATTTCGACTCTTTCTTAGTTCCAGGATAAATTCCTGTTTTAACAGCTTCATTATAATCTACCATAAGCTGTGAATCTGCTTGCACTGGAATCACGACAGATTCATTCAAGTCATGCACAAGTAATTGATAGTTCTTAATATATGAGCCTTTAACTTCACTTGCCCCATCTGATTTTTTTGTTGCAAATGGATTAGTCTTGTATTTATAAAGAAATGGATAACTGACCATCGAAAATCTTGGAGGAGGAGGTAATTGATAATCTGTATTTGGGAATGGGGAACTTCTATCTAATCTGATATTATTAATATTCTCGAATGGTCTTGGATCATTATCAGGAACTGAATTTACAAAGTTTTTAAAATTCTTCCAATCAAGGGACCCAAATGAATCCTTAAATTCATTGGCAGATGGTACGTTATCCAACCTTATTTGGAAATCAGACATCTCCCTGAACTTGATAGTACTATTGATAATGACAACCGGGACAATTGCACTTTGTTTTGGCTTTAGCATAGCTAGTGCCTCTCTAACATTACCGTTATATTTGGCCATGGTACCCTTGGGTACTGTAATTTTTAAAACAATAGATTCATCCCTAAATGGGACTTCCTTCCCAACAATAGAGTGTTCATTGAAAAAGGTGTCTGACCCATCATTGTCATGTCCTTCATTGAGATACATTTCCAATTGTTTTTGAGAACTACCATGTTCACCTAATACTTGTCTAACTTTATCAATACCACCAACCATATTTATAGCTTTATTAATACTAGAGGGACTGGAAGAAACGTGTAATGGAAATTCAATACTTGGAACTCGAGGGATATCCAACGTATATTCTTTAGCTAGCTCAGATGGATGACTATATATAGTATTGCCATTTTGTTCACTTTCATTAGAATGCTGTAGATCAGCTTCTTGTTCAACCTCAGACATACCAACAGATTTTATGCAAAATAACAAACAATGAGTAAAACCACCCCGACTACAACAGACAATCAACTATAGTCAACCTTTGGATACCTAGCCTTATCTATATATCAATCGAGTTATATCTTTATATGCTACTAGTTTGGTATTTAGTTGTTGACATTTTTCAATATGGGCTCTTGCTTAGACCCGTAATGAAATAAATACTTCAAGATGTGCTTCAATGATAGAACGATAGAACTATGGATGGTATGCATTTTGAGAAACTATGTCATATACAAGGACTTATATACTGTGTAAATCTATGTGTCTAGTAAATGTAATTAAATGAACGTCATTATTGATTATATGCCTTCTTAATTTGTTTGATTTTGGTAATAAGAGGTGATGATGATCGAAATCATTGACCATGAGAGGAGGGGATATGTGGGAAAATTACAAATAACTGTTGATTTTAAATTCAATGTAGGCCCTTTTCACGTTCTAATCTTGATTTCATTCTTGTATACCATTCTGCTAGAGACTCCCCAGGTTTATTTAGCGCTATAATGATTGCTGTCATATTATCAAAACCGACACCTGTATCGCTGTTTGCTTGAGCAATACCATGATCTAGTAATTTTGTCATTATTGTATCTAGTTTCATTCCCAATGTTAGATAATATTTAATAAATTGTGATAACTGTTTATTGCTGTATACGTCCCATATACCATCACAAGCAAGGACTAAAAATTCATCTCTAGAATAACTTAATTTATGCATTAAAACATCTGGTTCAACAGTGACTTGAGCTTCTTGTGGTGGTATTCCTGTGTTTTTAAGGTTTTTATTTGTGTGCTCATGTGGTGAAGATAAATGAGATTTTTTTGAATTTGTATTATATTGAACATTTCTTTTGAATTGGAAATCACTAAACGCCCTGCTTAAAGCTAATACACCCCCCACTCTACCCAACGAGACTGTCCCACCTCCATCATTAATACGAAGTAATTCACCTATATGTTGAGGTTTATGATCAAAGGACATTGTTTTGATTCCTTCCGACTTGGAGCACAGAATGGATCTGGAATCACCGGTGTTGGCAACATAGAGATTTTTGTCGTTTATGATAATTGCAACTACAGCTGTAGAACCGCATGAACTTTTGGCAAAATATGAATACAGCTCTTGGTCTTGTAATATAAATGCATCTTTTATAATCTGAGAAATCAAACCTTCAATAGTTCTAAACTTTCGTTTAAATGCCACATGCTCAACGGAAACATCATAAGCACCATACTCATGATTTTCGAAACAATATACAATCCATTTAGCAATCCCCTGATGGTAAGAATGACTAGAATGCTTACCACTCATATGAGCATCCTTTGCAGATGAGGAGTTACTTTCATTGCTACTACTATTATTATTATTACGATGATGGTAATGTGGATGTTGACCACTTAAATATAGCGAACATTCACTACCACCATGGCCATCAAATACCCCAAACATCGTAAGTTTCAAGTATTCCACTCTATTCTCAAAAGGATTATAGAATCTAACCCTAACTTTATCTGAACTGCCATTCTCATTCAATATTAAATGTGCATCCTCTTGTGTTAATCTATAGCCTTGCATTGAGCCAACACAATTGAAAAATCTTGGAGTTATGAGCTTCCGATCTGAATCAACAAAATTAGCAAACTGTTTGTAATCATTATACTCAATACTCTTCTCAGTCAATGGATGTGATAATAATTGACCCATGTTAAAATTTCTAATATACAGGGAAACCAACTCCTTCAACGTCTTTCTTGTCTTATTCAATAACTAAATTAAACTAAAAACAAAAACAAAAACAAAAACAACGAAAGTGAGTTAGCAATCTGTAATTGCTATCTTGAACCAAGAACAATGAACTATTTAAACCAACTTATAACACTTTTAACTTCTTATAAGATCATCATCTTTTAATTGTAACAATTTTTCATTATTTCTTATAGTGTAAAATATACCAATTTCAACATTTATATAGGTGAAGTTACATATAAAGTAAGGTTCTTTTATGATGAGTTGATGAGATCAATTGATACAACCAGGGCTATTGCTTGTTGGTTATGGATTATGTGGTATTGGTTTTAGTATTGTAATTGTTGTATTTGACATCAGGTGCATTACAATCTATGTAAAAATATTTATATAACTAATTTTATATACTATATATAAAAGGGTAAACGAATAAAAATAATAATATTAGGAAGAAAGTATAATTTAAATAGAGACACTACAAATGAATCGAGGATGGTGGAACCAGTGGTGGTTGCAATGTGATCGTCTTTGTTTATTTTTTTGTATTGTTGTTGATTTCATTTTACTTCCTAATTGTGTTAACGTGAAGATAAGTTTGAGGAATGATTGCTAGGGTGCTTAATATTTGTTGATGTTGTATTGTATAATTCGTGAACAAAAGTTTCACCCCAGAAGGCAGAGGTATACTTGGAGATATACTTGTATAATTTTTCCCAGTTTGCTTCTTTCTTTTCCTCTGGCAAAGTTAATGCTTCATTTAAGGCATCTGACAATTCATCTGTGTTCCATGGGTTAACAATGATAGCACCGTTTAATGATTGAGCGGCACCTGTAAATTCACTCAAGATCAATTGACCTTTCTTTTCTTCCTGACAAGCGATGTATTCATAAGAGACCAAATTCATACCATCTCTGGTAGAAGAAACTAGACAGATATCACTTACAGCGTATAATGAGATCAATTCATTAAATGGGATACTCTTGTGCATGAAATGAATAGGGACGAATTCAACGGTACCGAATTGACCGTTGATTCTACCAACCAATTCATTTACAGTGGATCTCAGATATTGATATTCTTCAACATCACCACGACTTGGGACAGCAACTTGAACTAACACGACTTTGCCGATCCATTCCGGATGTTCATTTAAAAACACTTCGATTGCATGTAACTTTTGTGGAACACCTTTAATGTAATCTAGACGATCCACACCGACAATAATTTTACAACCTTTAAAAGTTTCCTTCAATTCTTGAATTCTTTTAATTACAGAAGATTGTTTTAAACCATCAGTGAAAGTGTCGACATCGATACCAATTGGGAAGGCACTGACGTTGACGAACCTTCCTTGATATTCGACACCATTTGGTAAAGTATTAACATTCAAGACTCTTTGAACAGATGATAAGAAATGTCTAGCATAATCATAAGTATGGAAACCTAACAGATCACAAGACAAAACACCTTTCAGGATTTCTTGTCTAACTGGTAAAATTCTATAAATTTCACTTGAAGGGAAAGGAGTATGTAAAAACCAACCTAGTTTAATATTTTGCAAGGTATTCTTATTCTTGTTGATGTGATTTCTCAACATTTCTGGTAACAACATCAAATGGTAATCATGGACCCAAATTAAATCATTAGATTTCATATTCTTGGCAATTTCATTGGCAAAAGTCATATTGGCTTCATTATAAGCCAACCAAGCATTTTCATCAAAGTTAATTTCACCAGGGTGATAATGAAACAATGGCCATAAAATAGAATTCGAGAACCCGTTGTAATGTAAATCGGCAATTTCATCACTCATGAAAATAGGAACAGCATTGAATTTCTCTAACAGATCCTTTTTAACTTTTTCCTTCTCATCATCAGGAATCTCCAAACCTGGCCAACCATACCATTGGAAAGTAGAAGCTTTCTTCAAACCTTGTAAAGCAGTAACCAAGCCACCTGAAGACATAGTATAATCATATTCCCCGGTTTGCTTGTTCTTATTAATAGTAACTGGAAGTCTATTAGAGACGACGATAATATTACCAGTTGCACTCATTTTTAATCAATTATCAACCAATTTATGTAAACACAATTTCTAAAGAATGTAAAATGCTTTTTATTGTATACTGTATATTGTATTATGTTCTATAATATTATAAATCTTATTTCACTCAGCAGTATAATATAATATAATATCTCCGGCAAAGATCAAGAGTTCAGCTTCTTTTAAATAAACCCAAATCCAATACTTCCAATAACGAACAGTTTCAATGAACCAGATAGATGTATCCCAATGTTGTTATAACCAGAACAATTGGTCCTTTGTTTGCATTAGATGTATCCTAATTGTTCTTAGCTTTAATACCTTTAAACTTTATATAATTTACTTTCTTAAGCTGGAAGGGGGTGGAAGGAAGGGGCAAGAGAAACGAGGAGGATGGATATCACGTGGTTTATGGAGGAAAGGCCGGGTAAGAGTGTGTGTATGTGTTTGTGTCTCTATTCATGATGATGATATATTATGTATACGATGGACCATATCTTTAGGTGGGTAGGTGACTTGAATTCAGATATGTAGTACATTAGAGCATAGATCAGTGGTTTGGGTTTTGATACTCACAGGGTCTAAAAAGAGAAAATGTATGCACCTTTTACAGAACTATTCGATGGCGCTATCAACATGTCAATATTTATTTGTATATAGATAAGTGACACACAGTGTATCTGTTTTATCAGTATTCCATGGTACCTATATAAACGTCTTTTTGATAGTGAACCAAACAGTGTTGATAGTTTTATTTAATATTGTAGTAAGTTCAAACCTACTTATCCCCTCCCCAAGAGTGCTAACAATCCATCACCTTCCTTTTCTGGCACACTATCAAGTCAAAGCTACAAGCTATTCTTCGTAAAACATTACCTCATCGCAAGATATCGAAAAATTTGTAAGCACAACAAGTTTCGAATTAACTTCATCTGTAGAATATATAAAAGATTCATGATGAAGTATTATTGAAATATAGACTGTTCTAATCGGTTTGGTTGTCCTCAAAGTAGTCAAACACATCAATTAATTATTGATATTTACTATTAGTTTGAAATCAGCAAGGTTTTACACATATTTTGTCTCGAAATGTCTGTAAGTGCTGTCTCAGGTGGTAGAAAAAGGCTATCTGAAGGGTTAACTGTTACTCAAAAAGTTTTTGTTAGATCTCGTAATGGTGGTGCTACTAAAATTGTAAGAGAACATTACTTGAGAAACGATATCCCATGTTTATCTAGAAGTTGTTCCATATGTCCTACTATCGTGGTTCCTGATGCTAAAAATGAATTGCCAAAGTTCGTACTATCTGAATCTCCTCAAGATTTAAAAAATATTGGTAAACATTATACCGTATTGGACACCAATATTGTTCTTCAAGCTATTGACTTATTGGAAAACCCAAATTGTTTTTTCGACGTCATTGTTCCTCAAATTGTCCTGGATGAAGTCAGAAATAAATCTTATCCTGTCTACACAAGATTGAGAAATTTATGTAGAGATAGTGATGGTAAAAAGAGATTCATTGTTTTCCACAACGAATTCAGCGAAGCTACTTTTGTAGAAAGATTGAAGGATGAATCAATCAATGATAGAAATGATAGAGCTATAAGGAAAACTTGTGAATGGTATTTAGATCATTTAGCAAAATCAGAGATTAAAATTATTTTGGTTTCAAATGATAGATTGAATAGAATTTCAGCTTCTGATGAAAAATTTATTACTAAATCATTGTACGAATATGTAGAATTATTACCAAATTCTGACGAGGTAAAGGAATCAATGCCAAATTTGGATTCTTCTCAATATAATAAAGACGCAGAATCTATTAACGAATTTAGTTATCCTGAATTTTATCCAACTTCAAGAATTATGGGTGGTTTGAAAAATGGTTCGTTATTCCAAGGTAATATACAAATTTCAGAGTATAATTTTCTGGAAGGTTCTGTAAATATACCTTCCTTTTCCAGACCTGTTCTTGTCGTTGGTCAAAAGAATTTAAATAGAGCTTTTAATGGTGATCAAGTCATTGTAGAACTACTACCAGAATCTCAATGGAAGGCTCCTTCAACTGTAGCACTAGACGCTGAACATTATGATGTTAATGATAACCCAGAAAATGACAATGAAGTCGATGCTAATCTAATAGCAGATTCCCAAAGAAGATTATTGGCTGAAAATGCGATAACCGCTCAAAAATCAAACAAGGTTCAACCTACTGCAAGAGTTGTCGCTATACCAAGAAGATCTTGGAGACAGTATGTTGGTCAAATTGCTCCAAATTCTGTAGATACCCAAACTGGTGGAACCCAAAATGTTTTTGTTATTTTAATGGACAAATGCTTACCTAAAATTAGAATACGTACTAGAAGGGCCACTGAATTATTAAGTAAAAGAATCGTTGTTTCCATCGATTCGTGGCCTTCAAATCATAAGTTCCCATTAGGTCATTTCGTTAGAAATTTAGGTGGTGTTGAAGAAGCCCAAGCTGAAACTGAAGCTCTTTTGTTAGAACATGATGTAGAATATAGACCATTTTCCAAAAAGGTTTTGGAATGTTTACCAGAGGAAGGTCATGATTGGAAGGCTCCAGTTGACTTAAAATCTCAAGATGCTATTGCAAAGGATCCATTATTACAAAAAAGAGTCGACCTAAGAGATAAATTAATTTGTAGTATCGATCCACCAGGTTGTGTTGATATTGATGATGCTTTACATGCTAAAAAATTACCAAATGGCCACTTCGAAGTTGGTGTCCATATCGCAGATGTTACTCATTTTGTAAAAGCTGGAACTCCGTTAGATGCAGAAGGTGCATCTAGAGGTACTTCTGTATATTTGGTGGACAAACGTATTGATATGTTACCAATGCTACTTGGTACTGATTTATGTTCATTGAAACCATATGTTGATAGATTTGCATTTTCCGTGATATGGGAATTGGATGAAAATGCTGATATTGTGAAGGTCGATTTTTCGAAATCCGTTATCAGATCAAGAGAAGCATTTTCTTATGAACAAGCTCAACTTAGAATCGATGACAAAAACCAAACTGATGAATTGACATTAGGTATGAGAGCTTTGTTAGATTTATCTATCAAATTGAAACAAAAGAGATTGGACGCTGGTGCTTTAAACTTAGCTTCTCCAGAAGTTAAAGTTCATATGGACAGTGAAACTTCTGATCCAGGTGAAGTTGAAATAAAAAAATTATTAGCAACTAATTCGCTGGTTGAAGAATTTATGTTACTAGCTAACATTTCTGTCGCAAGGAAAATTTATGATTCTTTCCCACAAACTGCAATGTTAAGAAGACATGCTGCTCCACCATCAACTAATTTCGAAATATTAAACGAAATGTTACAAAAGAGAAAAGGTCTTTCTATTTCATTGGAATCATCAAAAGCTTTGGCAGATTCCTTAGACCGTTGTGTTGATAAAAAAGATCCTTATTTCAATACTTTGGTACGTATCATGTCTACCCGTTGTATGATGGCTGCTCAATATTTCTATTCAGGTGCTTACTCATATTCTGATTTCCGTCATTATGGTTTAGCAGTGGATATTTATACACATTTTACCTCTCCAATTAGACGTTACTGTGATGTTGTTGCACACAGGCAGTTGGCAGGTGCTATTGGTTATGAACCTTTAGATTTATCCCACAGAGATAAGAACAAGATGGAGATGATTTGTAAAAATATTAATAGAAGACACAGAAATGCTCAATTTGCAGGTAGAGCTAGTATTGAATACTATGTTGGCCAAGTCATGAGAAATAACGAATCGGTTGAAACTGGTTACGTTATTAAAGTTCTAAACAATGGTATTGTTGTCATCGTTCCTAAATTCGGTGTTGAAGGTTTAATAAGATTGGAGAACTTAACAAAAGATACCAGTTCTGCGAACTTTGATGAAGTTGACTTTAAATTAACTTTTACCCAAATCGATACCGGTAAACAAAGAGAAATTCATGTCTTTGATAAAGTTGAGGTACAATTGAAATCTGTGCTTGACCCAGTCACAAGCAAACGTAAAGCCGAATTATTATTAAAATAATATCCATTATATAGCATATATAGAATAAAATACCATTAACACTATTAATTGAAGATCAACTTAGAACTTTTTGACCAAGATTTCATGCTACCAGTAAAAGCAATTATATGTGTATTATCTAATTAATTTCAATATTATTTAATTTTATCTAATGTCTTTTAACAACACCTGAAGAATCTGCTGATGATAAGATATAATCTCTGTAATCGTAGATAGTACCGTCGAATCTCTTGACGGTACCATTTTCAGACACCCAAATTTCATTACAAACATTACTGATAACAGAAATATCATGCGAAACCATCAAGATACCACCAGTGAATTTTTTCATAGCGTCAACTAATGCATCAATACCAGAAGTATCCAAATGGTTAGAAGGTTCATCTAAAATTAAGATATGAGGATTGTTCAAACACAATGCAGCAAAGGCAACACGAGATTTTTGACCACCAGATAATAATTGCATCTTTTGTAAACTTAAAGAACCAGTGATACCGAAAGCACCTAAATGACGTCTATATTCTTCGTCAGTCTTACCAGGATATGCAGTGGACATCCAGTCTACAGCTGATTTGGTTAAGTCTAGAGAGTCAACATGGTGTTGTGTAAAGTAACCAATACGCAATCTACCGTTTTGTGAAACATAACCTTTTAATGGTCTCAATTGCTCCATCATAACCTTTAATAATGTAGTCTTACCACAACCGTTAGCACCAACAAGAGCAATTCTAGAATCCATTTGAACATCTAAATTAACGTCCGCAAGAAGTAAATTCTTTTCATTGTAACCGAAACTAACATCTTGTAATTGGATGATAGGTGGAGATAATTTCTCACATTCTGGAAATTTGAAACTAATACTTCTTTCTTCTTCAGGTGGCTCCAATACAGGTAGTTTTTCCAACTTCTTAATTCTCGATTGAGCTTCTTGAGATTTGGCAGCATTATATCTGTATTTATCAATAAATTCTTGTAAATGCTTTCTGTATGCCATTTGGTTTTCGTATTCTCTTTGAGCATTCTTTCTACGTTCTTCTTTTGTAGCGTAGAATGAATCAAAGTCTTGACCTCTGTAGTAATCTAATCTTTCGTTATGTTGATAAATAATATCGGTAGCAACTTCATTCAAGAATGCACGGTCATGCGAAACTGTCAATACGGTTGATGGGTATGTCTTTAAATATTCTGATAAGTAGGCGATAGAAGGAACATCCAACATATTGGTTGGTTCATCTAATAATAGTAAATCTGGTTGACAGAATAAAGCTCTGGCTAATGACAATCTCATTCTCCAACCACCGGAGAAAGAATTAGTTGGTTGTTGTTGTGCCTCTGCACTGAAACCTAAACCGAATAAGATAGAAGCTGCTCTTGCTTCAGCTTTATCGGATTCCATGTCAACTAATTTTTCTGAAATTTGTTCTAAATGTTTTTCCAAATCTTCACGTTCATTTTCTAACTTTCTAGTTTCCAAACTTTCTTCATCAAACTCGTCACTTAACTTTTCGATTTCTTGGATTCTTTCATTAATCTTTACTTCTTCAGTTAACAATTGTTTTCTCCAAACATCAGCATCCAAGACACTTTGCAAGGCCTTTGTTTCATCACCTCTCAATTCTTGTTCAACATGTAAGATAGAAATATGTTTTGGGACATTCAATTCTCTTCTGGACAAAGCTCTCAATAGGGTAGATTTACCAATACCGTTCTGACCAACCAAACCATATCTACGACCGAAACTTAAAGTTAGTTGAGCGTCAGATAAGATTCTTTGACCATCACCAACGTAAAGATCAAAAGTATCAAGTTTAATATCTTTTGATTTACCAGCACCTGAACCAAAGTCCAATGGATTGATTTCCAAGAAGAAAGAGTCGTAATCGCTTTCTTTTCTTTCATCGATAAGCTTAGAGGCTTCATATTTAACAAACTTGTTATTTCTTTTAGCAACTTTCTTAGCAATCTTTTGTTCTGCTTTAGCTAATTTCTTCAAATCAACTCTAGTCTCCATATTTCTACCGGCATGTTCAATATCACCATTAACACCTAACATACTCAAAGAGGCGTTGATATTGGCCTTACTGTTATGACTTTGTAACACATTAATATCTAACAATCTCTTGGAAGTATCACCAGTTAATTCCAATTTAGCCTGGTTTTCTTTCAATTCCAAAGACAAATTATTCAATAACTCCTTGGAAACAGCATCAATCTTATCCTTGATGGCACCTGCATTAACCAACAGATCGGTGACAAACTGAATCTCATGTTCTAAATCAACCTGTTTACTTTGAACAGCATCATGGATGACATTTGATAAATGGTTGAAATAACCAACAGCGTAATCGGTAACAATTGGGTCCACAGAGGGAGAAGCTTTACGAACTTGAGAACCTATACTAGACATTTTATATCCTACAGTTTCCTGCTTTCAAATGACACCTCAATCGACCCTAAGGAATCCTTATAACCCTGATAAAAGTTTCTAGTTGTCCTGATAAAAGTTGCAAGATTATATTTTTTTTTTCAATCTCAATATATTAGAAGGCAGGCCATCGCCATCGATATATTTGATATTGAAAAATTGTACGGTAATAAAGAAGACAGTTGAGTAATAAATAGAAGAACTTCAAATGTATTTAAAATGTAAAATATTTACGTTATATTTCTAATGGGTAACCAGTTAGGTAGTTGGTTGCTATGTACTCTATGTAAATGACTAGTTCAGAGCCTTGAAAGTAGCTTGTTTGTATGTACAGAAAGAGGTACTTTTAGACTTTCCAGTGAAAATGGAAATGTGAAGAGGGAAAAAAAAAAACTAATAAAAACATGATGGTGTAATAAGTATGTTGTAATAGAAAACATGTCGCAAGTGGACTGTATTCGAAAGGTTAAGAATATTTGATATTTGCAAATGACAATTGTATTCCAGGGTGGACCTGATGAACAAAATGAAAGATGGAAAATTGGACAATACAAAATGAAAATAAAAAAAAAAGGAAATGGACATAAATCATGACAATGCAATTTCGACTTGAAGAATGATAGGTTAAAGAAACAACAGAGGATTAAACTCTGTTATCCTCGAAAGCGTCTCTTAGAAGCTCACGGTGTTGGTACAATATGGATTTCTTTCTTTCAGTTTCCTTTAACAAATCTTCCGCAGTAATTTTTATGTCTTCGACAGTTTCGTTAACTTTATTTCTGATAGTAGTACCGATTTCATCGACGTATTTTTCTCTTTGTTCCCAGTGTTGTTCGAATTTAACCAACACTGAATCGAACCCCATCTTACCCTTTAACGCATTATCATGGAATCTTTGTACGGACCATTCCTCAAGTTTATTGCAAATTCTTGTAATGGCACCATAAGCCGTAATCTGGGCCTCCTGGGTGAACAAAGTCTTATTCTCAGGATCATTTGGATGAGGCTCGTAGTTGACAGTCTCATAAACCTTTAACAAGTTAGAGTAAGTCAAATTACAACTCCTCATAGTCAATTTTTTCGCTTCAATATCAACACTTGAAACTTCACGAATATAACTAACATTGCTACCACCCAACATCATCATGATCCATCTAGGGACACCCTGTTTACAAGTAATCAGTCTTTCAGTGACCAACAACTTCCCATCATCCTTCAACTCCCTTCTCAAAACGTCAACTGCAACTACATGAGTCGAGATCTCGTTTGGATACTTCTTCCAGTTCGCAGCAGTAACATGAGCCCAAGGGTACTCAAAATCATAACTATTCTCAAACAATCTCATAACGTATAATAACTACAACACCAAAACGTCTTGGTTGGTACTATTCTCCAATCCCAATACAAATAAATATACGATTTCTAACACCAAAAGAAAAAAACTTCTTAAGCAATTTCTTTTCCTGTGAGGTAATAAAATAACAAATCCAGATAAAAACTTAAATCTCGATATGTTACAAAAATAACAAAGCAAATAACAAAAAAGAATGACAAATCAAACTGTGTGTGTTTCCTTGTATATATAGAAACCAATAACCTTCTCCTTTGACCAACAATAACGTTAAAACTAAAGATAAACCTAAACCTAATGCTAAACCTTATGGTGATGGTGATGTTTGTTATATCTGAGAGCCTTCTGATTTAAAATCTTTCGAAATTCGAAATTCGGGATTTCTCTCTCCTTGGCGATACTTCCATAGTTAAGAGCGGAAGTCCGGGTAAAGCGGAGAGGATAACGACTGGTTGAATGCAATGGCACTGATAATGCCAATGGTAATGACAATGACAATGACAATGACAATGACAATGGCTCTTTGTATTTGGTCGCTGGTACATTGGTTGCCTATTGGTAGTTCCATTTGATACCTTTTTAATGCTGTGTTGATATGTGTTTTTGAAATTTTAGAATTGGAAGTCTGCAAAAAATACTGTCACTGTGTGTTGTAGGAGACAAACACAGCATTGAACTTGAAAGATGGGTCGGATATGGAACTATTCTTGTTGCTGGTTTATATCAATGTATCTCCATGTGTTTCCTTGTTGTTTTCTTCTTGCGCTGACCAGTGAGATTCCTCTTGGCTGTAGCATTAACGTGTACATGTTCTTCCAGAATGAAGATTTTTCAAATATATTATCTGTGTATGAAGTGACTCTAGTAAAGACTGGAGTTTTATGACCTACGTGTTTCAGGAATTCCCTAGTGGTCTGTTGCGTCCCTGTGAGCACTATATGGTATCCGAGCAACACCGATGGGTATATCATTGAAAGCGATGCGTACACTATTAAAAG
>NW_001834675.1:91367-130118 GCF_000150035.1 Vanderwaltozyma polyspora DSM 70294
AAAAAAGATAACTAATAGCTTGTACCCATACTTGGTATGCCATAACTTGTGAGTCTCGAAGATAGAGAACAGAACCATCGGAGCAATTATTAAAAACATCACTATTAATGATAAATGTTTCTTGGTTTTGACCGTCCTGAATCTCCCACCAAGGAAAAACATATAATTAGTAACCTCAGGAACATAATGGTAACCTCTCCCACGTAGAATATCCACATCACCATCAATAACAACAATCCAACTGTAAACCCTTTTAAACCAACTCATCTGTTCCTCTTGAGCATCTTGATCTCCTAATCCTCCAGTACTATGAGTTTCCTTATCAAAACTACTCAACGACTCCTGCATCGCAACTCAGCACTCTTAAATTCTAAAACAAAACACTTAGTAACCCATAACAAGTGCTAACAAAGTCACTGAACCAATCAATTCAATCAATAACCAACTCTTTATATCCAATATCATCAACTTTAGTCAAGATCTAGGTCTTGTTTTGAATCATTTACAGCTTTCTTTTACAACCAAAATAGAGCTCATTGCAAAATTCAAATCTGAAAATTGTTTGATAAAACAAGATGTATAAAAGTTTAAAGATGATTGTAGATGTTGTAATGTATGGTTATTGGTCTTATATTTGTATCAACAGTGGTGTTCAGTGGTGTCAGATTGTTTGTAATTGTTGTTGAGCTAGTTCCCAGGTTTTTGTTTGGTTCAGATTGAAGGTTTATTCGTTAACTTTTGAGATTTAGAGATTCCATACAACAAGAGTGAAGAGGAAAAAATTTTTACTTTTGAGAGTGTTTACTTTGTTTAATAAAGGTCTGAAATTTTGATTTATCATGTCTAGTGATCAGATAGTGTATTGTGCTGGTCTTCAGTGTGGTAAGGAGACTACCTCTCAATTAAAATGTCCTATTTGTTTGAAATCTGGTATTGAATCTGTCTTCTGTGATGAATCATGTTACAAGGACAACTACAAAGCTCATAAGGCTTTACATTACAAAGATGGTGATGATGACAAAGCCTCTTACGATCCTTTCCCAAAGTTCAAGTATACTGGTGAATTGAGAGCTTCTTATCCGTTGACTTCAAAGAGATATGTTCCTGAAGAGGTTGTTAAACCTGATTGGGCTGCTAATGGGTTGCCTATTGCAGAACAAAGAAATGATAGATTGAACAAGATCCCTGTTTACAATAAGGACCAGATCAAGAAGATCAGAAAAGCTGCTATGTTGGGTCGTGAAGTCTTGGACATTGCTGCTGCTGCTGTTAAGCCTGGTATTACCACTGATGAAATTGATGAAATTGTACACAATGAAACTATCAAGAGAAATGCTTATCCATCTCCATTGAATTATTATAATTTCCCAAAATCTGTTTGTACTTCTGTTAACGAAGTTATTTGCCATGGTATCCCAGACAAAACCGTATTGAAAGAAGGTGATATTGTCAATATTGATGTATCTTTATTCCACGATGGATTCCATGCTGATTTAAATGAAACTTATTACGTTGGTGAAGATATTTCGAAAGAGGCTATTAACACTGTTGAAACTTCAAGAGAATGTTTGAAAGCTGCCATTAAACGTTGTAAGCCAGGTGCCACTTTCCAAGAATTAGGTGATTATATCGAAAAACATGCTAAAGAAAATAAATGTTCAGTAGTAAGGACTTATTGTGGTCATGGTGTTGGTGAATATTTCCATTGTTCACCAAATATTCCACATTACGCTAAAAACAGAACCTCTGGTATCATGAAACCAGGTATGGTCTTTACAATCGAACCAATGATCAATGAAGGTGTTTGGAAGGACGTTACTTGGCCAGATGACTGGACTTCTGTCACTCAAGATGGTAAATTGAGTGCTCAATTTGAACATATGTTGCTAGTAACAGAACATGGTGTTGAATTATTGACCGCCAGAAACAAGAAATCCCCTGGTGGTCCAAGACAAAGAATTAAATAAGCACAGTACTATATATACTAATAGCCTATAGTTGTTTATAGACAAGAATAGACCATTGAGAATATTTGTTTGTATATAGTTAAAAACTTCATATGTGAGGGCGTCAATTAAGTGAGAAAGTGAGTGAGTGAGTGAGTGGGTGAGTGTTAGTTAATTTGTTCCCAAAGAATTAAAAAAGTAAGAACCTTGGTGGTAGTAAAAGTAGCTTTGCAATATCAGTATTGATGGTATTAACCGTAACATGTACCAACTTCCACCTTCATAATTGCAAGCATTCAATTATATAACAGTTCTTGAATTTGAGCAATATAATACTTATACATAGAGATAGATATACATATACATCTTTAGATAGATCAAATACGTCCTTCCTGTAGTTAACAACACTGCTTCTTATTTGTCTGTATATGCCAAAAAAAGAAAATATAGAGAATGAGAAAGAGAAATTCTAAACCACGTGACTTTCATTTTTTTAAAAACTTGAGATGATCACGTGCTACTGTGTATACCGGGTAACTTGAATATCAAAGTGGCGAAAAGTTTTAAGCCCAAATCAAATTTGAATAAAAGAACAAGACAATACAAGACAACACCAATGATGTATTTAAAATCACATAAACAAAGCTCCAAGAACATTGGGAAAGGACTACCAGGACTGTGTAAGCAAGTTTATTTTTTGAATATATTGAGAGATGTCTTTGCAATTGTTGAATCCTAAGGCAGAATCGTTGAGACGTGATGCAGCTTTGAAAGTTAACGTTACCTCCGCTGAAGGTTTACAATCTGTTTTGGAGACTAACTTGGGTCCAAAAGGTACTTTAAAGATGTTAGTGGATGGTGCTGGTAACATTAAATTGACTAAAGACGGTAAAGTTCTTTTGACTGAGATGCAAATTCAGTCTCCTACCGCAGTGATGATTGCTCGTGCTGCAGCAGCTCAAGATGAAATTACTGGTGATGGTACAACTACCGTTGTTTGTTTAGTTGGGGAATTATTGAGACAAGCTTATAGATATATCCAGGAAGGTGTACATCCAAGAATCATTACCGATGGGTTTGAAATTGCTCGTAAGGAAGCTTTACAATTTTTAGATGAATTTAAAATATCAAAGAATCAATCTGAAGGTGAATTGGATCGAGAATTCTTATTACAAGTTGCAAGATCTTCTTTAACTACTAAAGTTAACCCAGAATTGACAGAAGTTTTGGCCCCAATTGTTACAGATGCAGTATTGAATGTACAAAATGAAGAAAATAACAGTAATATAGATTTACATATGGTAGAAATAATGCAAATGCAACATTTATCCCCAAAGGATACTACTTTTATCAAAGGTTTGGTTTTGGACCATGGTGGTAGACACCCAGACATGCCTTCTAGAGTCGAAAATGCCTATATTTTGATTTTGAACGTATCCCTAGAATATGAAAAAACTGAAGTTAACTCATCATTTTTCTACAGTTCAGCTGAACAAAGAGATAAATTAGCTGCAAGTGAAAGAAAATTCGTTGATGCCAAATTGAAAAAAATTATAGATTTGAAAAATGAAGTTTGTGGATTAGACTCTAACAAAGGTTTCGTTATCATTAATCAAAAGGGTATTGACCCAATGTCCCTTGATGTCTTGGCAAAACATAATATCTTAGCTTTAAGAAGAGCTAAAAGACGTAACATGGAAAGACTACAATTAGTTACTGGTGGTGAAGCTCAAAACTCAGTAGATGATTTGGATCCTTCAGTTTTGGGTTATTCAGGTTTGGTTTATCAAGAAACCATTGGTGAAGAAAAATTCACCTATGTTACAGAAAATAAATTACCTAAATCTTGTACTATTCTAATCAAAGGTGCAGCCCATTATCAATTAAACCAAACCAAAGATGCTGTTAGAGATGGTTTAAGAGCAGTTGCGAATGTTCTAAAGGACAAGAATGTGGTTCCAGGTGCAGGTTCTTATTTCATTTCAGCATCTCAACATTTGAAGACCGCTAATATGAGTAAATTAGGCGCTAAAGGTAAAACAAAGACTGGTATAGAAGCATTTGCAGAATCTTTATTGATTATTCCAAAAACTTTAGTTAAAAACTCAGGATACGATGCATTAGATGTACTAGCATTATGTGAAGATGAATTAATAAGTGCTGAAGATAGTGAAGAACGTAGATATGTTGGTGTCGATTTGAATCTTGGTGATTCTTGTGACCCAACAATTGAAGGTATTTGGGATTCCTACCGTGTTATCAGAAATGCCATTAATGGTGCAACCGGTATCGCAAGTAATCTACTGTTATGTGATGAATTATTAAGAGCAGGTAAGTCCACTCTAAAGGAAGGTGGTGCTCAATAATAATTCTATAGATAAAGATGTATACAGTCTTTGATAAATCAATAATTAACATTGCACTTTAAGTAGTTTGTATTTTATGTCATTTAATTCATTTTAATATCTTTTGAAACTAAAAGATTTAGAGCCTTTAAAATTTATTTAAAGTTACGTTACCGATGTTATTATTAATGTTCTATATTGTTTATATGCATTTTTATTTACTTGCAATTATGCTAATGGATACCATAATTAGGTACAGAGCACCATTGGTGGTGGTATATCTGGAACTCCTCCTAAAGTGAAACTTTCAGATTTAAATTTGGCTAATGTCTCTTCTAGTAAAGAATCAGGTTCTCGCTTATCATCATCTGATGGAGCACCTTGGTTAAGATTGGAACCTGCCATAGGAGCTGATATAGTCGAACTAGACTGGGAAGCAAAAGGTGACTGAGGTTTGACTCCCATATTTCCAAATGGTGAATTTATATTAGCATTTGATAGCCCGAACGGTTGGGATGCTCCATTCGAAGGAGTTGTTGTAGCTCCAAAAGCAGACTGAGCTGGAGTTTGGTTTTGTCCTGTTTGTTGTATAGATCCAAAAGGACTTTTAGCTGTTGAGCCAAAGGCTGACGATTCAGAAGGCTGAGAGCTGAAAGCTCCAAATCCAGCAGCACCTCCATTTGCTACAGCACCAAAGGCACTTGATGTATTTTGTCCAGCAGGAGCAGTTCCAAATGCAGGAGTGTTTGTCGACTGCTGGCTTTGGCCAGAAACAGAAAGAGAGCCAAATGGTGATTGATTCTTTTGTTGGGTAATAGCATTATTTTGAGCACTACCAAAACCTGAAGTACCAAAACTGGATGATTCAAAGGCAGATGCAGCTCCTTTATTCTCATTACCCTGTAATGAACCAAATGGAGATGTATTGGCCGTACCCTGACTACTTCCAAATGAGGGCTTCCCAAAAGCAGAACCAGAACCGAATGTACCTTCTACTTGGCCAAAAGATGTAGCAGTTGATCCAAAAGCTGGAGCTCCAAATGCTGAACTTGTTGCTGAACTTGAACCAAATGGCTGCGTTGATGCTCCAAATGCTGGCTTTCCAAAAGCACTACTCTCAGCACCACCAAATGAACTTGTATTACCAGTTGTATTGGACGGAGCTGAACCAAAAGAAGGTGCTCCAAACGATGATGAGGTTGTGCTTCCAGCTCCGAATGCATTAGAAGTTGAACTAGGAGCTCCAAAAGCAGGTTTGCCAAAGGCACCCCCCACAGATGCTTGATTGGTCTGTGATCCAAAAGTCTTTGATCCAAAGCTTGGCGTACCAAATGCTGAGCCTGCACAAGCAGATGGTGATTGAACAGAAGCACCTAAATTAGATGATCCAGTTCCCATAGTAGAACGAAATGGTGATTCAGAAGCTCCAAAATTTGGTTTACCAAAAGCATTATTTGCAGAACCACCAAAAGCACTTGTATTTGCACTACCACCACTAGTAAATGGATTTGAACCAAAAGCAGGATTTGAAACTGGGGCATTTAAATCTAACGGGAAATTACAAAATGGGGCTGTATTGGTAGTTCTACCAGTTTCCGATATTTCTTTTGTACCTTTCTGCAAATATCTAGCAGCCCAGTCTGGATGGGCCCTTATATGATTGAAACATTTTTGCATATCAGCCAATCTGGCATTCAACTGAGACTCATATTGAGGAACTGAACCATTCTGACGAGCTTCATAATATTGAAGCCTAGACTCTTCCAACGAATAATCCCTACCATTTATCAAATTTAATGCACAAGGCACCTCTGAACTATAAGAAGAAGCCAACGGCTTAACTTGGAAATCCTTGGATTCATTGATATCACCAATTGTACTTTTTTGTAAATAATTAAAAGAATTAGGACTGATGAAATTTTTCAACTTCTCTGCATCAGATTTCCCTTCTTTATTTGCAGTTGAGCCACCATTCCCATTGTTTAAAACATGAGCAAACTTACAATTATTACCTTTGTTACAATAACCTTGTTGGAAATATTTGCAAGGCGTAGAACTCTTGCCCCTATTGTAATATGACATTGTCCAACCTAAAAGTAACACAAATATCAAATACACAACACACCAGTACCTTTATTTGTTACTTCTCTTTAATCAACTTGTGTAGTTTCTAGTTTCTTATGGATTCATTTCTTAAATATTCGATATGCTGAAAAGTTTCAAAATTTGATATTGACCTCATCGCAAGATTTAAAATAAGAGAGAACCTATACAACCAAACCATTGTAATAGATTTAAAGATGTAGCTGATGGGATATTGGGTGGATAAGTCATTGAGTTTATTGTTGTTGTTAAAAGGTTGGTGAGTTGTGGTAATCTTTTGTTTCTGTTACCGATGATATGTATTGAATGTACTAAACATGCTGAGTCGCTATATACAGTTTATTCGAATAAGCATATACAACTGACAGATTGTAAGAATTGTAACCAAGTGACTGATAGGTACATTGAGATTGATAATGTATTGTTGTTTATGGATTTGCTGTTGTTAAAGCCAGGTGCTTATCGACATTTGGTGTTCAATTCTTTGGAATTGAAACTCTCAAAGTACCCTGAATCCTTGCCAGTGGAGGGATCTCCACAGGAGAAGAGTAAGATTATTTATAGTAACTTTAAGAATTGGATTGTGAAATTTGATACTACTAATAGGTTCTGGATCCTTCTGGTGGCTTTTGAGGTGTATTTGACATGGTCTGCAGAAGAACATATATATGGTTTAAATCAGCAAAGAGTTAAAGACGATAAATATTTATTACTGAATAGAATACTTTCTGCTGACCCATTGAATCAATATTTGAGTTATGCAGGATATTGTATTGTAGATATGCTTATATTTTACTATTTGATTTTATTCTGTGTCTTAAGAGGATTGCAATGGGGAAAAGAAATGAAATATAGACGTGAAATTTTATCTTACACTATTTTGTTATCTTATGGTGCTAAAATTTTCCCAATTCTGATGTTAATTTGGCCTTATGATACATTCTTTTCAATGAACGTCATCCAGTGGGTGGCTAATTTGTATTTAATTGAATCCCTGAGAATTGTGACAAGATTGCCATATACTTCGATACTATCAATTTTTATATTGGTCACGATTATGAAAGGAACAATATCTAGATTATTCTTAATATCATGCTTTGGAAGTTCAATCGATGAGATTAAGTTAATGATAAATTCAGAAATTCAATTCCTTTTACAAAAATTTAATGTCTCTACAAACTTTCTCTAGTTTTATTACCAATTAATTGCATTACTTATAATTTATAAGAAAATATATATTTATATATCATAAAAATAATAAAAATCTTTTTAAAAATTCTCCTCTCGATATAAATATAGATTTATGCCCTCCAGTATTGAGCTAAATTATGTAGATGATCTATCACTAAAGGTAATAATGCATTGACACTGTCATTAATTAAGTTTTGGAAATGGACAGTAGCTTCTTCCTCGGACATGTCCAAGTTAAATCTTTCTTTAACTTTTTGTATTGATCCTTCAGGGTCAATACGAATGTCAGGAATATTCGATGTTTTCATTAATTCAAATAAATTCAATATCAATCCAGCATTTCTTCTTAGAATAGAGTATGCAACAAAACAATAACTTCTAAATTTATCATAGTTTGATGATTCAGTGCCTCCAAATGCTTCTATAATTTGCGGAGGTAGTTTCATTAATGGTGGAAATGGCTTTGGGTCCTGACCCAAAATATACCCAAAATCTGCATGGAAAAAATGACCATCCGTAGTTATCAACAAATTATCCAAATGCCTATCACCGACACCTAAAATGTATGTAATAACACAATAACCTGCACATGATTTCACAAAATTTTCCATGACCCATTGTTGCACACCCAAATCATTACTTTCATCAGGGAAATGGTCTCTAAAATATGGTAGAATTCCACTATATTGACTCAAAATAGTTGCCATTGTATCATTAGGAATAAATTGAATAACACCATCTTGTGGACCTGTTGCTAGAATTTTGTATGGTAACAACTTCAAATCAACATTTTCATTCTTCAATAGCTCGTTCATCAAGCTAATAATTTGTACCACCAATTGATCTTGCCTCAAATCATCACCAACCTTATACATGATTGCGTAAGGAGTACCTATTTTCGTTTTAAAAGTTATTTTTAATGGAGATAATGAACTCTTGAACACTCTAGAGGCTTCTGGATCCACGTCTGTAACTAATGTATCTGGATCAAGAGGTAAAATTGTAGGATGATGTTTTAGACGCTGTCTTACCCTTGAAGTCAAAAGGTGAGTCAGTAGGTCTTGTTTCTTGCTTGTTGATTCTTTTAACTTTCTAATTTCATTACAACATTCACGTAATAAGTCAACCAATTTTATTTCTTCGGATAAATCTAATTTTCTTTCTTCTGCCAACCTGCTCCAGAATGATTCGATAATCTGATCCAGATATGGGTTATCTGAGGATTCTGATTTCAAATACCAGTAAAAAAAGTTTCCTAATCTTGCATTTTTAATTGCTCTCCTAATTAGGAATTCAGCTAAAGGTGAAATGACAATAGTTTCAGCATTTGGAGATATTGACGACGAGTTTATAAAATTGTTAATTTGTTTTTGTTGAGATGCCGCATAATTAGATATGGATAATGCCTGTGATGGAGTTATATCTACAATACTAAATTCACTATTAGACTTATCAGAAAAAGTTGATAAACTTTCAAAACATACTGCTTGTACTAATTGTAATAGATATAATTCCAGTTCTTTATCTGAAGCTTTTTTTAATCGATTTACCGCATAAGCCCTAACCGAAATATTCTTGTATGCAGAACCCAATAACTCAATTGCATCATCAACATCAATTTCTGCCCATGAATCCATTAATTCCAGTACTTCTGTTCTTTCTGTTTCTTCTGATAGGTTTGTTGACTGTAGTAACTTTGTCAATGCCTTTTTATTATTTACAAGGAAATATCTATATTTCCAAATGGAACTTTTTTCATGAGGAGTCAATGTTGTGCCAGGAGGATAATTAATAACTTTGTTTAGATAATCTCTTTTCTTGGCATCTGGTTTCAAATGTTTATCCAAATTTGAACGTTTTGAAGCTCTTTCTAGTCTTCTAAATTTTTCCTCGATTGGGTCATGGTTGAACTGATCAGGGTCATAAAACTTTAAAGTTGAATTATACTTATCACCTAATGATATTTTGGTTTTATTTGTATTATTATATGTTACTAATTCCGGATTAAATTCTGAGTTATTCAAAGTTGGAATATTAAGTTGGGTATCTGTATTCTGTGAATCTGTGAATACAACAGGTAATTCAAAAACTGGGAATTCAATGTTTAACACAAACACACCTACAGGCCAACTACGTTTCTCTCTTTCTTTTTCTAGCATCGGTATTGTTATCTCATCTAACCAATCCACTTTTCTGATCTCTCCTTGATAGTATTTATTTAAATTATTACTAACTTTATTATCATCAATAACAGTTAAACTATTCAAATCATCATATTGGAACTTCAAAGACTCCAGACCTCTCTTCAATAAATTATCCTTCCCATTGAATATCGACGTCTGCAATATGAAGAATGGTATTTTATTTATTCCATCATATTCCCATAATATTACTCGGAGTTTACTAGATAAACTTAATTGACTAATTGAAATTGGTAACGTTAACCAATGATCCCATTTACGCAAATTCTTAAAAGGAATGTACGGCGTAAATTCGGGGATTGTCAATATCCTACCTGTCTCATCGTCAAATATTTGCACTGACACTAACATATCACTATGTGGGCTTACATTAGAAGCTGTTTGTGTCAATCTTGGATCCTGTATTCTCTCAGAATATTTCAATAGAGGTTTGTAACCTTCCAAAGACTTGACCTTCACTCTAAATGGAACATTCAATTCTTGTGAAACACAAAACGTCACACTTCGAGACCCCATACTATCAGCAATACTGTTCTAACCCAAAAAGAGAATAAATTTAACTTCTAATATCACCAATTATATTTTTTTATTTTTTGTTAACTTTTTAAGGCAGCTCTTCCAAGTCCATTGTCCTCAATATCCCCAAAATAACAAAAGATAAAATAAACAAAAAAAAACCTAACTAGAATCAAAGAACTGTATCCAACCAATGTATATCTTAAGAAATTAATGTTAATTCCAACAATTTAACGTCAGCAATTCATCGTAACCATCCTTTAATGTATACTATATTATTCTTAAATTTTAAACATTATACAATATGTTAAAGGTCAAATTCGTCATTTTCAATGTCATTTCGGACCCAAAAAAGAAGCTGAAAAATGAGAATCGGAATAGGTCACATGACTTGATCATGTGATATATGTCATGTGATCTACGATTTAATTACCCGGACATAAAATAATCACGTGGTTTATAATATTGTCAAGTGCCTGAAAAAAGGTCTTCTCGTTTAAAAATTGAACCAAACCAAACCATCAACCCATCAAACCATACCATACCATTCCTTAAAAAAGAGATGATCTAAAAACTCTCATCAACAATAAAGTATATATGAATCCTATTCAATCAGTAGTCTGATGATGTTGAAATTCAAATGAATGAAACTTGAATTGATTGTCTATTCTTGGTCCCAATTCTATCTATGCCTAGCTATATTGCTAATCTAATATATATCAGATCATAGTTTGCCTTATTTGCTTGAATCATATCATGTCAGTGTTGTCACCATTCTTATAATATTTATGGATCGATGCTCTGTAATTCCCATTTTCTTCTTTATCGGTTTCTCTTGTCTGATCTATTAGATATTTGTCCCTTTTATTATACGTTTGCGCATGCATGCATGCATCCATCCATATCTTTGGCAAGATCAAAGCTAACTGTTGAAACTATCTCATCCCTCATATTTATGTATTTAAAAGTAGGAAAAGGTACAGTGGATGATTGAATGTCGGTTTTAAAAGAACTTACAACCTTGACCAAAACAGAATATATCATGTCTGATAACGAAGGCAAGAGTTCTTCCTTTGCATTTTATGCATTTCTACAAATTTACAAATACTTTCATCATGATGGGGACCAACTTAAAGGGATAACTTTAAGTGTAGTAGCTGATAGGTTATATCCCAATGAAAGGTCCATTTCAACTGATTCCAAGACTTCTCTTTTCGTTACTTGGAAGAAAAAAAGGTCAAAGATACATATAGATGATCCCTATGCCTTGAGAGGTTGCATTGGTACTTTCGCAAAGTTACCTATCAAAGAAGGTCTAGAAAAATATTCATTGATTGCAGCTTTAGAAGATAGTAGATTTCCACCAATTGCTGCACATGAGTTACCAAAACTTAAATGTAGCTGTAACATCTTACAGAATTTCAAAGTTATTTATGATGGCAAAGCTAAAAGGGGTGACATTAACAATTGGGAACTAGGTACTCATGGTATTGAATTAAAATTTAAAGACCCACATTCTAAATCACACTTCAGTGCTACTTTCTTGCCAGATGTGATGACTGAACAGGAATGGGATAAAGAGGATACTTTTCTTAATCTAATTGAAAAGTCAGGTTACTGGGGAAACGCTAAGGATGTATTAAACAACTATCAAGACTATTTCTTAGAGGTGATAAGATATGAAGGTGTTAAAAGTTCTATCACATATGAAGAATTTTTGGAACAATTAAATAGTTTACTAAATTGATCTCTGTAGCTATTCATGATGCATCAAACCTTTATATACCATTAGTTCTACATAATTGAAATTATAATTTTGCTCAAGTAATGTACAATATTGTTAGAATTGTCCTCTGGCTATATACTTATATCAGTTTATAGAAGTATGTAACTATCTTATCCACGATAGATATGGGATGCAGAAGCTTGGCATGTTGGGAATACCAAAACATCAGCGATAACGGTATTCGATTTTCTAGAAGTGGTGTAAACTATCAAATCAGCGATGTCATCTGCATATAAAGGAGTAGTGTTTTCATAAACTTTATCTGCCTTTTCTTGGTCACCTTTATATCTAATTACAGAAAATTCAGTGTTAACCATACCTGGTGCAATTTCAATAACTCTGATCTTTGTATTAATCAATTCCTTTCTTAAACTTTCAGTGAATGCTTTAACTGCAAATTTAGTTGCACAATATATAGATCCTGTTGGGTAAGCTTCTATGCCTGCAATTGACCCTAAATTGACAATATCACCACCATTTTTAGCCTTGAATATTGGAAGTACAGCTTGTGTTAAACAGATTAATCCAAAAACGTTAGTCTCAAACATACCTTTAATATCCTCATTCTCGATATTACCAATAGTATCACTTCCTAATGCTTTACCTGCATTGTTAATCAATATATCAATATCTTTGAATTCTTCAGGTAATTTTGCAATAAATTCTGGGATTCTATTAATATCAGAAATATCTAATTCTTCAACATGAACCTTAGATTCTGGATATTCTTTACAAATTGTTTCCTTCAACTCTTGCAATTTTTCTAATCTTCTTGCAACTAAAATTAACTTCATATGACCATTGGAGGCATCTAGATATTCTAATGCAGTGGCTTTCCCAATCCCTGATGAAGCACCTGTAATTAATACAGTTTTACCAGCCAACCTTTCTGAAGCCTTTCTACCCTGTGACATTTTTATAACAATGAATTGGTTCAGATATCAAACCTCTATGATTCTGGTGACAATCGTTATTTTGAAGTTACTGTTTTAAACATATCTCTTTATATATCTTTCACAATGGTTTGTTCAATGGTTCAATGGTTGGTTGCCCTTGCATTTACATCATCATACCTCGTGATCGGGGATAAATGGTGTTAATTTTTGGTTTCACCGATGATTAAATCATAGTGACTACCAACTTCGAATCGATTCTTACAATAGAGTAACACTATTTTTAATAAATGCTATTATATTACAATTACATAACAAACCTGAATCAGGTTATTCCTTTAATAACAAAGGTAATTCTGTATAAAATGTCTATGTGGACAAAATAAAATAAAACAAGATATAATAAAATAAAAGGAAATCGAAATTATAACGATTCCAGATTTCTCCATTGAACATCAACCTTCTGTAGTCTCTCTATTTAAAGTGCCATCAGTTTCGATACTTTTTATAGACTTGTCATCAGCTACCGTTTCAACAGGTTTTGCTTCTTCTTTGTTATTTATTTCATCTTCTTTCAATGGTTCCTCAGTCTTAATCGAATCTTCTTCAATCTGTGGGCTCGAAACAATTGGTATTAATGGCTTAGTGGTGTAGTTCTCATTAAACGTCGAGAAATCGAATTCTGCTGGTTTCCCTGTTAGTTTGGTATACTCCTTCCCAATAGCCTCTTCTAATTCCAAAGAGTCTTGGTAAATTAGGGATTCTTCGTGATTATATATTCTTGCATTTGCAAAAATTAAATGGAAATCTTCAAAAACTTCTTGGATGGAATCATATGCTAATGTGTCAATATGAGCCTTAACATTTTCAAATGCCATTGGATACCTAATTAGCATATAGTAATCAGGATATAATTTTTTAGAAGGCTTTACTATAAATATTCCTGCAAGGTTGCGGTTATCTTCATTTTCATAATCAATTGCAAAATCATACAATTTTTTGGCAATAGCACTGATTTCTTCCCTTTCTTCAGGGAGTTTTGTAGTCGCTTCAGGGTCTCTGATAAACCTTAAACCTGTCTTAGAGCTACTTGGCCTACCGCCTCTACCTCTTCCGCGTCCACGTCCACGGCCACGTCCACGTCCACGAGTCTTGCCTCTAGTTGAGATGGCGTCGCTTTTTAGGGAAGTTTTGCCAGCAGGACGTTCGATAATATGATCTGTAGAATTTTCATTATCGGATTTATCTTCCTCAGACGCAACTGTTGGATTCAGTTCGTCTTCATTCAATCTAATCTTCTTTGAAGAAACTTGTTCTTCTTCTTCATTTTTTCTTTTATTTGGATTTTCATTTTCATCATTATTTTCATCATTATTTTCTTCTGTTATTGAATGATCTGGAGAATCTTCTCTTTTAGGCTGTGTAACATCATCCTCGTCTGGTAACTCTTCAACTTTTCCATTATTTTCGTCATCGCTAACTTCAAACTGCTTTAGCCACTGTGCTTCAGACATGCTATCAGAGTAACTTTGTACTTTACGATTGGCTCTTTTACCTGAATATAAAACATTTTTTTTAGATGCCTCTTTTTCAATTTCGGCATCCATATCTTGACTGTAAATATCAGGCAGTTCACTATCATCAAATAATCTATTAGTGATACCCTTTTCTAAATCTTTTCGGCCACGATCCATATCAAGTTGATTGAAAACATCGATTTCATTCTCATTTCTTGCTAATAATTCATTTAATTCCTTGTCATCCATTTCTTCGTCTTCATCATCTAAGCCTTCTTCCCTTCTTCTCTTACGTAAATCTTCAGCTTCCATCAAAGATCTTAATAATGCCTCTTGTTCTTCAGCTGTCGATTTATTATCAAACTTACCAGCTTGAATAACCTTACCATCGATATCCAACTTCTTATGCGCTTTTTCTAGAATAGCCTCCTCTACGGAATTTTCTGTAATTAATCTCAAAATCCTCACTTCATTCTTTTGACCGATTCTGTGAGCTCTGTCTTGAGCTTGTAAATCTTGATGTGGATTCCAATCAGTATCAAAAATGATAACAGTATCTGCGGTTTGTAAGTTCAAACCTAAACCACCGGCTCTTGTAGATAAAATAAAACAAAAATAGTCCGAATTTGGGTCGTTGAACATAGGAAGCAATTCACTACGTTCATCGTGTTTGGTATGACCATCTAATCTCAAGTATTTCACATCAATGTGTCTCAAAAAGTCTTCCATAATATCCATAATCTGTGTCATTTGGAAAAAAATTAGTACTCTATGGCCTGTTGCCTTTAATTTTGGGAGAACCCTTCCTAACAATTCGAACTTACCTGCAACACGCCATATATTTTCATTTGTTTCCCTAGTAGGGTTGATTTGATCTTCGACCGATTCAAAAACAAAAGGATGATTACAAATTTTCTTCAACTGCATAATTTGATTGTTGAAACCACGTAAACCTGAGGACTTCTTGTTATTGCCTTGATCACCTACAAATAAACGCTTATGTTTTAACATTTGTTGATATAAAACTTTTTGAAGTGCGCTCATTTTACATTTGATAACTTTTTCTACTTTATCTGGTAATTCTTTTTCGACATCTTTTTTCAGACGACGTAACAAAAACGGCCTTAAAACTTTATGCAATCTTCTGATAACCAACAATGCTTCTTCTTCTGTCAAAGCAATCTTGTCTTGGCCACCAGTATTGGCAAATGGCGTATTAAACCAATCATCAAAGGATTTTACAGAGTTGAAGATTTTTGGCAGAACGAAATTTAATAGTGCCCAAAGTTCCGGTAAATTATTTTGCAATGGCGTACCAGTTAAAATTAGTCTATAATCTGAATGGTAAAAAGTATTCAAAGTTAACGACAACTTGGATTGAACGTTCTTCATTCTATGACCTTCATCGATAATCATATGTACCCATTTGATCTTAGACAACAATGCTTTTTCTTTAATGATATATTCAAAGGTTGTCAACAAAACATCGAACTCGACATTTTTAATCGCAGAATATCTTGCCTTTCTTTCAAATGGTGAACCCTTAAATGAAATTGTTCTTAAAGCTGGTGCCCATCTTGCAAATTCAGTACTCCAATTTGTCAAGGTTGACAACGGAACGATAACTAAAAATGGACCGTGGACATGTTTTGATTCGTAAAGATACGTCAATAATGAAATTGTTTGAATTGTTTTACCTAAACCCATTTCATCAGCTAAAATACCATTCAAATGATTGTTAAACAAAGATACCATCCATTGTAAACCCTTCAATTGGTAATCTTTTAACGTACCACCAACAAGAATTTTTGGTTGAACCGTAATAGTCTCTTGAATCTTGTGTGCTACATTATAATAATCCACAGTATCATCATCGTCATCAGAATCATCATTGGTTCCCATTGGAAGTAGTTCGGTTACCTCCGTAGTTTCTTCTTCATCCTCATCGAAGTGGGAACTAATCATATCTTTTGTATGCTTTTGTTGGTCTTTGACAGCTATAGTCAAAGAATCTAAGAAAGCATTTGTCTGTTTCAACAGATGCGTAATTCTTGTATCTTTCGTCTGGTCCAAAAGTTTTATATATGCTTCTTCATCATTCGCTTTCAAAGCTTGTAAACGGGCCTTTGCTTGTCTCTCTACACGCTTCTGTTCTTCTTTTTCAAAGTTAACATGAGCGTTAATCAACTTATGACCGAATTTAACATGACGAGCTTTCTTGTCTAACCTCGAAGTATAACTGCTAGTAGCACTTTTCACCATTCTCTCCAATTTACGAGACTTCGCAATCTTTTCCTTTTCATATTGTTTTGTTTCATTCTTTCTGTATAGATCTTCCGTCATCACAGCATCTTGGATATTGACATTACGGATCTTAGACAAAAAGTTAGGATGAGTATTTGTCAGTAACGAATTTTGGTACCATTCAAATTGAAGGACATGGCCCCTAATTGCTTTCTGTAATGGTAAGAGTTGCAAGGCGTAGTAATCATACAACACTTCATCTTTTATTTTCTGATCCACTTTATCATCCAATATTTTTTCTAGACAATCATCAACTGCAGTGTCTAAATTTAGTGCAACCAAAGTTTGGTATATTTCAGTTGCACTGAATATATCTATACCAACTGGTAAAACACTTGGCTCTATATTTATATTACTATCTTTATCGAGTGAAAATAACGTCTCATAAGAAATAGGAACTTCCCCAAAATTTGGTAAAGTGTACGAATCAACCATTATATTTGGATTGTTTACATCAACAAATTTTTCTATTGTTGAATGATTAGTTTTAAAATCTTCAAGGACCATAGGAGCTCCTAGCTCAGGTGGAGCCTTATCTCCAATGAATACCTTTTTGGGAGGTTCAACAGGAGCTGGAACACTTACTTGACTCTCATTAATATTATACGTTGGTTTATTGTTGGGAGTTGGGTAATTTTTCGGAGTATTGGCATCTTTATTAACCTTTATTCCGATATTGCTGACATCAACATTTCTATTATTTACATTATTAATATTATTGTTGTTGCTGTTACTAATGTTATTATTATTCTTTGGTTCATTGATAACAGGGGTTGGTGGATTTGACACTTTAACAAATGAATCGTTTCGTACATTTACTTGTTGCATCTTTACATTATTCTTATTTTGATATTGATTTTGGACACCAACTGGAGAAGGCTGGGGTTGAATACCAGATTGTGATTTTTGTAGTTGTTGTACTTGTCTTTGCTGCTTTAGTTTTACAGAGTCACTTAGTGCCCTCAACAACTTTCTGAAATCTGGCTGATTGTTAATTGAAGAGTGAATGACATTCTGGGTCTCCATAGATATTGACTGTTTGTTAACTAGACATTTCAATGCAGTAACCTGTGCCTTGAGTAACTCTGCTTGTGCCATAGGGATCCTTCCTAAGGGTGGGTTCTTGTTAGAACCACCAGAACTGTTATTAACCGGTATATTACGGTTTGAACTTTCAGGGTTGTTATTCGAAGGAACATTCTGTTGCTTTGAAATACTTGTCTGGTTAGAACTTTCTTTAATATTATTGCTATTAGCATTGAAATTATTGAAGTTATTATTCTGATTAAGGTTTATATTATTACCTCCATTACTGTTATTGTTATTATTACTATTATTGTTGTTGTTGTTGTTGTTGTTATTATTATTATTATTATTATTATTATTATAACTTGGTGTAATAGGGAAGTTTCCTGTTCCTGGCATATTAAAGTTCTTTTTGTTTTCTAAATTTGGAGAACCAGAAATGTTTGTATTGCCATTAGGCATAGGAGATTGCTGTGAAAAGTTATTAGAAACGGGTTTATTATTGTTATTATTGTTATAATTATTCATTTGACCCACATTATTAATATTATTGCTAACATTACCATTTGCAGGCTGTTGGGAATTAGGTGAAGCATTTTGATTTTGTCGTTGCTTCTGTAATTGTTGTTCCTGACTGGCAGCAGCTTTCAAAACTTTAGTAAAATAAATAAATTCTGGAACTTTTGGTGCATTCTCACCATGTTCATTACGCAACTGTTGCCATCTCAAATAACAACGATTAATCTCTTCTTTGGTTAGTTGACGTTGTGGAACATCTATATTCATCCTGAATCAAAGCCTTGCTAATAAAAGTATACCTCTTACAACCTTAAATATCCTAATAAACTCTCAGTGACCTTTCACCTATTTTTCTTTTTTGTATAGTCTTGAAATATGTATATTATTATTTATTTATTTATTTTTTTCTTTTACCTTTGGATTTCTGCAAAAAAAAAAAAAAAGAGCTGGTATCTCAGATAGAAGATAAAAAAAACCCAAAACGATAAACCTAGCAACACCTGGTACTTTGGTGATTAACTTGATACAATATTTAGAAAGGTATCACGTCGAACTTATCAAAAATCCTTGAGCTTTTAATACCTTTTATTATTTATTTGCAATTCTTAATCATCTTCTTATAATATTATTGTTTTTTAATTTAAATTCACGAAAAACCGCTAGATATCGACGTTTATCGTTTAATACGTCGTGGACATTTAATAATGACAGCAATAACAGGATTACTGATGACCTATGATGATGGACAATACCAATAAACTCTATTTATATTAGTATATAGAATGCTATAATTTGTATATATGTATTTATACATGATAAATTCTTATTTTATCAGATTTTATTTGAGTAAAAAATGTTACAATTTGGGGGGGGAAATGGTTCTTATCATTCCTCATCGTCACCTTCTGCACCGAACAACATCATCATATCAAGATCATTTTGGTCTAATTCTGTTTCTGCAACTGGGACCTCTTCGGATTCTTGTTGTTGTTGTTGTTGCTGCTGCTGGAGCTGGGATTGTTGTTCAGTTGCTTGTCCTTGTTCTTCCTCTTCTTCTTCTTCTTCTTCCTCTTCTTCTTCTTCTTCTTCTTCCTCTTCCTCGGGTACTCCTACTTCTTCATCTGCTATACCTTGTTGTGTTTCTGATTCTTCATCACCTTCTTTATGTTGCAAAGTACTATCACTTGCTTTCAACTGTTTCCTCTTGATCTCTACTTCTTTCTCTAACTTTTTAATACTATCAATAAATCTTGATTTTAACAGAGGATTTGTAGCTTTTTCCAGTTTTTGTTTAGTTTGAGATAGAATACTCTCTAATTCTGACAATTCTTCTTTCAGTAACTCGTTATGTTGAATATTTTCATCAACTGCGCGCTTAGGGCCTTCACGTTCTTGATCTTCATCACCTTCTTCTTCTTCGTCCTCTTCATCTTCTTCATCTTCTTCCTCTTCCTCTTCACCGTTGTACTGTTCAACATCATCACCAGTTTCATCTAATTTCTCTTCAATTCTAACTGAACTCTTAGCAACAGGATGATTGCTGGATACACTTTTCTCTTCATCTTCACTTTCAAAAGCTTGCTCCAAATCTAATTCATCTTCTTCTTTTTCCTCTTCATCAAGGGCAAAAGACTGTATAGTTTCCTTTGGTTTTGGTTGGGAAATGACATTAGTCGTAGATACAGTTCTTCCCAGTACATTGCTGTCATCTACCAATTCATATGTCACTTCTTCTGCTTGCTCATCTTGTTCTAATAGCAGTTGGACAACGCTTTCGGCGTAGTTAAATTCATCAGCACCCATCTTCCTTCTGAACCTTCTGTTGCGAACGTTGTATAATGGAGGTGTTAAACCATGTTTATAATCGTAGCTCTTGTGTGCAATTTGGTCAAGATATTTGGATTCACTTTCAGTTAACGGACCATCGTTGTAACCCTTTAATAACTGTTTTTTATAATGTTGTATTTCATCCTTGTACTCTTCATAATGTTTTAATGCCAAGTCTTCTGATTCCGGTGGTGATAATGTAAATACTTCTTCTTCATTCTCTATAATTTTAACACATAGTAACATTTGGCTTACATCAAAAGTCTTCATTAAATTTTTTCTATCAACACTTTTATTAACTTCAATCAATGTTGGTAGGTCTACTAATACAGCCCCATATGAAACATCGTTGATATTAACGATTGCATGTCTCTCACCTTTCCATTTAATAACAATTCCTGAATAATCACCACTCTCGATAGAATTTTTGACAAACTCAGCTTGAATATCAGGTAGAACTCTTAGAACAATCCCTTCTTCGATCAATGGATCATCTTCAATATCAGAGGCCTCAGAATCATAACCTTCACCGGGTACCCGTATTGGTTTTAACCTTAATCGTGGAGTTTTAAGCCCTTTCACTTGTTTTTCCTCATTCTTCTTTAAATTCAGCTTCAACTTCATCCCACTACCCTTCTCAACCTTTTCAATCTTCTCAGTAGACCCTTTCTTCTTCTCAGTAGACCCTTTCTTCTTCAAACTAATCTTCAACTTAGGTTTAGAAGGTTCTTCTTTCTTCAAATTGGTCTTAATACGGATTTTCTTGGGCTTGGGCTCATTTTCAGCCTTAGGAGCCTCTTTCAACTTCTTAATCTTTAACACTGCCATAACAAATACAATCGCCTACCCTTTGATCTTCTAAATATCAATCTAACCCAACCAAAAGTACCTTTCAATTCAGCTTTATAGCTCGAAATATATCATCTTGCTTTATTTAATATTTCAATTTTCGCCTTATAAAGATAAATGAGATGAGATGTCAAAGATTTATAAAGGAAGATGACACTGACAGGAAGTTGAAAAGATGGAATGGTATTAGAAGAAGGCCATTTGAGAACTCCAGATTGGTTGGATTGGCTTTAAATTCTTGTAATTATGTCATATTTATGGATTTTTGCCAACACTTAAGGCTTTTGACTTGTGATAGACCATCTTCCAATGGACTGACAATTTTTACTGCGACTAAGATTCAAAATTAATACTCAATAGCCTAAGGTTCATTGTTCTGAAAGGTATTATTGTATAATAATGAGATTGTTCAATGGATAATTATTATAGAAAGTTTCCAGGAATCAATTTGGTTTCTTCTTTGCTTATTTATTTTTCAATTCCATTGGTGATCAAATCTGATCTTGTCATATAATGAGAAATGGGAAGTGGCTGGACAGAGATTAGGAAGGTAGATGGATTCTTTTTATTCTTTATTTTGTATAATTGGATTGATTCCATGTTTTATTTGCTTGTCCATATTCATATTCAGGCTATTGTGCCAGGGTTCAATAGGTTCTGGTTCGGCGAATCGTAGGATACGAAGGTTTCTCTGGAGAACTGGCTTAGGATGTCTAGTAAGCAACAAAATGAAATATTTTAACAAGCTCATCACCACTTTACTACTCTATTCACTTATCAACTCTAGGAAATGTTGGTGTAGACATTGATATATCAGTTATTTGGTGTGCTCTTTGATAGGTTGGGTATTTGTATGTATCTGTAATGTCATTAGTTGTTAAACCATATCAAGCTCTTTCAAAGCTAAAAAGGTTTTATGGTTTTAAGTATCTATTAAACCCATTGATTCATGAACAGATTTTTGATAGGCTGAAACTAGAAGATACGTATGGTGATTTTAGCAAAGTTAAGGTTATTGATTTATATCCTGGTCCTTCTCAGCATTCAGCTATCTTTAATAATAGGTATAAACCTGCCAAGCACGTTTTGGTAGAAAATAGAGCTTCATTTCTGTCACATATCAAAGAAACCTATACTGATTCTAAATTTGGCATTTATGATAAAGATCCATATGAATGGTCCACTTATACTGATATGATCGAACGTCATAAAGTGTTAACTCCAGAAGTTCAGTCAAGAGATAAAATTCATGACAAATTTTTAGCTATTGCGCATTTAACTAATTCGTCATCTGAAGGTCTCTTCATGCAATGGCTGACATGCATTGGGACTGGTAATTGGATAATGAAATATGGCCGTGTTAAAATGTTGGTTTGGTTACCTACAGCAACAGCTGTTAAGCTTCTAGCTGTTCCTGGGAAAGTTGGGAGATCGAAATGTTCCATTTGCACAGAAGCATTTACTGATACTAAACTTATCGCATATACAGAAGGGAAAGAAGTTCAAAAATTTAATCAAGATTTACTAAAAAGACATAACCCACTGGAAATAAAAAATGCAGATACAGCTCCAATCGTCTTAGATTCCATCTCCTTACTAGAAGTTAATCCAAAGAAAAATGATATACAGCTAGAGTATTGGGATTACGTTACAAAGCACCTGATGATTCTTAAAACGAGAAAACTATCAGAAGCTTTGGAATCCCTGGGACATGGGGCAAGGGATTATTTTGCCGCTAATGTAAAGGATATATCCATCTTTGACAAATTTCCTGCTGAGTTGACAAATGAAGAATTCATATATCTTACTGATATTTTTTACAAATGGCCTTTCAAACCAGATATTTATATGGATTTCATTGATGTATATCAAGATAATGATTGATGAACGATATTTAACATGCATTCAAGGTACTCGCCTATAACCTATAACTTCTTGTCGATAGTTTAGAGATTCGGATTCAATCGTTTTTTTGAATTTCGATGTACTCTTTTAATGATTGAATAGTTTTATAAATATGATAAAAATAATAATAAACTGTAAATAATTAAGCAAATAATCAGCTTTATAAATTATTTTGAAGGTCCTCCCATTAGTTCCTGGGCCTTATAATGTGAAACCCAGCCTATTCCTGGGATCATAACCCGTCGCAAAGGTTTTCCACCTACGTCATAGAGCTTTATTCTATCTCTATATATCTGAAAGAGCTGTTTATTAAACTCTTGGTTTTTAGATAAATTTTCATAAGATGTATCGTTGGATTCCTCTAAATTTTTGATATATGACGCCCACCGATTTCTTTCCTCAGCAGCTGTCAAATTGAAGTCTAATTGTAAAGTATCAGGACCTATCTTCAAATGTCTTAAGCTTTTAGAATCTGATAACATTTCAAAACTTGAAATTGATGAGTTTTCGCTTTCACTATTCTGTTTTGTCAAATTAGTGACGCTATCGGTGACAACATCGTTGCTGCTGTCCGATTTTTTATTACTGATCACTAGAGAGTTCTGCTGATTATTGTAATCATGTAAATCGATAAAACTTCTTATGCTATCACAATCCTTTATACCTCCTTTTTGTAGTACATTCTGTTCTCTTTCAAGAATACTCTCAACTCTACGTTTGACAAATTCAGAAGTACTATGTCTTGATGTAAAACGACTTCTAAATTTATTGGCTCTGGCTAAGACTACTGAATTCAATTTTGAAGGATTCTTCTTTGCAGTGGAACCTATATCAAATATTTTCAAATGTTTCCTTATTAAATTTAATTTTTTGAGCTTAAATTCTCTGTTGTTTTCTGGCTTGCTAGGTAATTCGTTGTCCTCATCACTATTATTATCATACATATCGTCAATTAATCGAGCAGTGCTATCAGATGTGACATCATTGATAGTCTCAGTAGAATCATACAAAACAGAAACATTTTCTTGAATTCTCTCAGTTTTATGGATTTTTAAATCAGTGAATACTGTTGGTGGATATTCAGTTTCTTTCATTTTATATGCTGGAGTTGAAGTAGGCTTTTCTTGAATTTTAGACTCAAAAGGCAAAGTTGGTTGATCAAAATAAAATAGTGAGGTCAGTTGTTCTCTAAAAACCGTTAGACTTAAAATAATAATCATTAAATTGATATTTTGTTCCGAGATAAAATATCTATGAATTATTGGTAACAATTTTTTATTACCTTTATAATTCTCATTGTTAATGATGCAAAAAAATGTCAGCGTCTGTATTGAGTTGAACCCAGAGTAATGGATGGTTTCCTTTTCTAAACAGGCCTTGAACCCTTTATATACATCCTTTTTTAACTTCTCCTTGATGATATTTGTGAGAGCTTTTATTTTAAAATCATTAGGGGTTTGTTCTCTTGTGATATTCCCAGGTAGGCTGATATTTTTATCATATCTGAGTATATCAAAATCAGAGATGAGATACTTTACCACCTCTTGTATTGTTATTTGATCATCAATATGGTTTGATTGTACTGATATAATAATAAAAATAATAATAAAAAGAATTACTGTTAATATTGCAACAATGACATTAACTCTGAACCGTGTTTTAAATTTAGTAAATACTATATTGAGATCTCTCTTGACACTTGAAATAGTTTGATAAATATTCATAGCATGAATAAAAATAATTTATGACTGTTTAGCTTGAACAAATATAGCTATTGATCTAACGGATCTACTTGAGTAATATTAATATAGTTAAGTTGATATTATAATGAATGGTCTCTTATAGATAAGTTTGTGTCAAATATCGGTATTTAACTATCACTTTCGAATTCAAGATATACGGACTATAAATAATGGTAATTTATAATAAAACGTATGATAAAATTAATATACAACTAATATAATGACTATATGTACAAAGTCTAACTAGTAATCTAATCAGTTTGTGATGCCTTAGGGTTATTTTCAGCAAATTCAGTTGCCTTTGCCTTGACGTAAGAGACTGTCTTTTCATCATTTTGAGATTCTTCGAATTGTAACCATTTATTAAAGAAGAACTTGGCTTGTTTTCTAGTAATCTTTCTGTTGATAACACGTTCAAACAAGTCTTCAGCTTTCTTCTTTTCACCGATCTTGATTTCTTGGTCAATGTAAACATTCCAGATATCAATTCTCTTTGGAGCATCAGCAATTAAACCTTCAAATAATGAACGACCTCTTTCAGGATCACCTTTAGCAAATTCTAGTTGGGCAAACTTCCTTACAAGTTCGACGTGGTTACGTTTTGGCAAAGATTTCAGAGCACTGGCTAAAACAGAACGAGCTTCTTGGGCTTGTTTGTTGTTAATTAAAAATTCACCCCATGATACCCAAACACTCACCTTTTCAGAACCAAATTTCTTTGATGTGGCTTTGAAAAGTTCAGCTGCTTTATCTAGTTTTTCACTCATTTGATATATACTCAACAATTTATTGTGCATAGTGAAAGAATCCATATATTGACATGATCTCTTGAAAACGTCCTCTAAAGTTTCTTCAGTACCAAATGTGTTTTCCAAGTTTAACATTGCAATCCATATATTTAATTTTTCATTCTCTTCTCTGAAATTAATAGTCTTCAACGCACGTTCAGCAATTTCTCTGGCCTTATCGATTTCACTTAATTGCAAACGAAAAGCCATATAATTCATCCAAATGACAGATGAGTTTGGATTACCAACAATTAAACGTTCAAAATCACTAACAGATTCAGGAGCTCTGGCATTGATGTCAATTGTTTTGTCCTCGATGATCTTCGTCTTTGATCTCTTATGTTTAGATCTTTTAACCTCAGTAAAATCTTCCATTTCATCTTCTAGATCATCATCGGATTGAGCTTGGTTCAAAATGTTAGCGGTCCAATCAAAACCGGCACTCAAACTTAAACCGTCAGTTGTCATTGGAGTCTTTGAGGACTTTGGTTCTTCATCGTCAATTTCAGCTTCATCTTCGGATTCTTCATTATAATTGACATCAGCCATTACTTCATCCTCATCACTTTCCAAATCGGAATCAGAATTTTCCTTGGACTTAGCACTAGTGAAGTATGAGGCCTTTAGACCTAAAGATATTTGTTGCTTTTCAGGGTTAGTCTTCAAAACAATGGCTTTAACTCTGTCACCAACACCAAAAATACTAGATAAGTTTTCTGGCACAGTGTCAGCTATTTCAGTTCTGTGAGCCAAACCACTAACGTTAACAGTATTATCCAATTTCACGAATACACCAAAATCGGTAACATTTTTGATATTACCATTGAAAATATCACCAACCTTAATATCAGAATACCCTTTTAATACCTTCAATTCACCGTTGACTTCAGATTCTCTTAAAGTCAACAATATATGAGAATTATCATCACAACTGATAACCTTACCAATAACAGATTGCATTGGTTTGTAAAACTTTTTCCAGTCCTTCAAGTAAGAATCAGACAGCTTACTAACTGGTACAAACGCTTCCAAAGCACTGCTTAAATAAACAAAGATACCCTTTTCAGTAACGTTTTTAATAATAGCCTTAACCACATCTTTTTGTTTCAAATCTTCATGTGATTTCAATTTCATGTTAGAAGCTTTTTCATTTTGAAGAGATAAGTTGATTTTTTTGGTTTCACGATCGATGGAAATAACCTTTGCTGAAACCATTTCATTTAACTTATCGTCATATTCATCATGTAATGATGAAGAGAAGTCATTTAGAGCATCAGTAATGAAGGAAATACCCGTAATCTTGTGACCTAAATCTAACAATACATAATTATCATTTACCTTAATTATGCGTGCTGGTAAAATGTCATCAACATTAACATCATCGATACTTTTAACAGATTTAGATCTATTCGAAACAGTGACAAAATTATGAGTTTTGTCAACAGAAGTGACATGCACTCTCAATGCAGTACCAAGAGGGAAGCTGTCTTCAATCGCTGAAAATCTTGAGCCATCATCTGACAATTCGAATAAAGGTAATTTTGCCTTTAAAATTGGAGAAACTGTTAACCAAACACAGTCTTTAGCAAAATTATTAATAAAACCAGTCAATTCTGAGTCAATTTTAACTTCATCGATTGATGGAATATTTATCTTTGATGATTTCAATTCAGATGGTTTAATAGATAATTCCAGAACACTGTTTTTCAAATTGGAATGAGAAATTGGTAAAAACTTATAGCTCTTGACATCATGATGACCAAGAATTTTAACTTTAATCAAATCACCAGACTTGAAATTAGATAATGGTTGTTGTTTATCCTTAATATCGGCAAAATTGTCAAAGACCTCTGCAATGTCAACCCTACCATGTAAATTGTCAGCTAAAATGATATTTAGTTGGTTCTTTTTAACACCTTTAATCTTACCTTCTACAATACTTCCAACTCTGAAATCAGATAAATCTTTAATAGAAGAATCTATTGGGTTGATAGCAGCAGTATCAGTTGAAGTTTTCTTTTTCTCTTTGGTCTTAGGTTCTTTCAAAGTTAATAAGAATCTTTCTTGCTCATCATCGGTTCTTAAGATATAAGCAGTAACAGATTGGTTCATATAAAATGACTTCTTGAAATCAATTTCTCTGTTCTCAACAGCATAACTTGGAAGAACTAAACCAACAAATTTACCATTGAAGGCTACAAAAATACCCTTATCAGAAACAGATTTGACATACCCATGTAATGGAGTAGATTTATCTAAAGTTTTGACTTCAGAATAGGATGTTGGTAGCTTACCTTCTTTGGCATCTTTGATTAAAGATTCCTTTAAAGTCATATTGAAAATATACGTTCTTGTATCCTTATCGATAACAAGACCATTTAATTTAGAACCAATTCTAACCTTTTTGATTTCAGCTCTATTCTGTTCAATCCTCAAATCAGATAAATGGCCGACGTAAACAACACCACGTAAACCAGTTTTTTCCATTTCGACTACCAAAGAATCTTTGGTTTTTTCTATAACACTTGCTTCGACAAAGCTTTTGCCTGGAATCAACTTTTCAATGGTTTCTTTTTGCGAATCAGCCTTATCATTGGAAACCTTACAAGTAACAATGATTCTTGATCTTTCCTTTTCTACTTGCAATAATTTGACCAAAATAGTTTGTCCTAGTCTCAAATGTTCTTCTGGTCTCTTAACAAAAGCCTCTGAGATTTCAGTGTTTGGTAAAAACCCACTTATACCACCGAAAAATGATACTACACAACCATTTGGTTTGAAATATTGGACTGTAGCAGTTGTTTTAGAATTAGAATCCTTGATGGTTTGAGCAGCTTTGTAAGAATCAAGTAACGGAGTTTCGTTTTCTTCAGCGTTAACTAATGTTTTCTTTAGTGTGACAAGAATATGACCTCTGAAGTCAACACTTAAAACTCTACCTTTAATTTTAGAACCGATCTTGAATTTTCTTTCTGGGTAGACTAATCTTGTATCAGAGATATGTATTGGAGGAACAAATGCACTGAATTGGTTGTTAAATATTTTAAGTTGGATACCCTTTGATGAAACAGAAACAATTTCGCAACCGGTCAATAATTCACCGATTTTAATATCGGCAGCTCTAACGTACTTTAATTTCAAAGTTTCTGGATCTGTGGATAATTGGAATACGTTATCAATACTGTTATAACCTAAAACTCTAGCGCTTATTTTCTCTGATTCAAAGGCATTACCTATTTTTGAATGGTGCACTTCACCAATTCTATCTTCATCAAGTGCTAAATATAAGTATTCTGAGTCACGACCTTTTATAGATGCAGAATCAAATGTGTAACCGAATGGGAAAGCTTCCAAATTCTCTATTTCATGTAATTTGTTTTCCAATGATGTGATGTGAGGTAAAGTTGAGATTATTAGTACTTTATCACCGTTCTTGTTGTTTAATGATGCCAATATTCTACCTTGGACGTTAGAACCGATGGCATATTTATGCTTAATTTCTTCTCTATCAAATGTATGCAAGTGAACGTTACTAATAAAACCTGGAACTAAACCATAAACTTTACCTGTTATACCAGTTGGTTGAACAGATTCGCATAATAAATCAACAGATTGACCAGGGATAACGGCATCGATTGATGAGATTTGACTAACTTTGTTCTTTGGTGAAAAGTTCAAGTTCACCACTACAGATCTACCTGATTTCTTAGCAATGTTACCCAAGAAAACGAACCCAGGTTTTAACTCGTCAAAATTTAGATAATCTTTTTTGGAAATAAAACCAGTTATGCCTTCAATACCTAGATCTAAAGCAGCACCATGATCTTCGATACTCTTCACAGAACATTGAACAGTAGTAGATTTATTTAAGTCTTCTTCGGTTAAAATATTGACAACTGATGGCTCGATAGATAATAAAATCTTCTTTTTCTTGTTCTTCTTCGATTGAGTTTCTAAAGCTGTATTAGCTGAAACAGAACATCTTAACCATTGACCAATTTTGAAATAATTTCTCAAATTTGGGACTTCCTTCTTGGCCAATGGTTTCTTATCACTTGATACATCATCAGAAGATTCATATTCTTCTTCATCTTCTCCTTCTTCATCTGAACTACTGTCACTCATAGATTCGTCTAATTGTTCTAATATATCTGTGAATTGGTCAGAGATGCTTGTCAAAGGAACGTAACCTGAGATGTTATCCGCAAAAGTAACACATATATCTTCCTTTGTAATGTATTTAATTTGACCTAATAGTTGAGAACCAACTTTCAAATTTTTAAAATTAATATGGCTCACAATTACAGAAGTGACGTCAATGTCTTCCTCAGAATCTTCATTATCGTCATCAGTTTTCTTGGTGACCTTCTTCTTCTTGCTCTTGCGTTGGTCTGAAGTACCAGTCTCAGCAGAATTTTCAGCTTTCTTTTTGGATGATTCATTGGCAAACAAAACATCATTAGCAGCTTCATTAGCGACTTGTTTCAATTCCAATGGAGTCAGAGCGGAAGCACCACCTCTTGGAAATGAAACTTCATCTGCATTTCTATCTAGAGATGATGCAGCAGGCTGAACAGTTTTATCCTCTCTCGAAAGAGGGGACTCACCATCATCTCTCTTTCTTTTGCCTTGAGGTGCCATCTTGATTCAAAATAGCTTCTCTAGCAAATTTCCCAAGTCGAATCAAGCGTTAGATCTGATCTATAAATTTTTTTTTGTCTTCCTTGTTTCAAATAACAACACACAAAAAAATATAGCACTCGTGGAAATTCCCAAAGGACAATACTCTCTTAGTTGTAAAAATTTAATCAACAAATACACTTCTAATATATCCTTCTCGTTTTCAAACTATAAGAAGTTATACTACTTCTTATTTGCTTTCCTCATCTCATCTCATCTCATCTCATCGAAATTTCCATTTCGAAATTGAGTGAAAAATTTTTATCACTATATAAGAATTTGTCGTTTTATACGTTGTGTATTATAATAAAGCATAATATATATTCATGTATATATTTACATCATAACGAACCCCATACCTAACTATAAAACTATTATCACGCAATTACATATTTCATGGTTGATTAATCCATTTATCATCTAGGTTTGGAATACATCTCCCTCTCCTTACTTGTCTTTACTTTTGTTTTTGTAGTACCAATGTAGGTAAGTTCTGGTACAATTTAAGATTTCTTCAATTCGATAGTCCCTTACAGCTCCCTTTGTATATATACATACGGTCATTCAATCAATGGTTCTTGGGAATTGAGTTGTGAGATGGCTGTGATATTGAATGTCTAGTCATGTTTTTGTATCAGTCTTCACTTATCAGAAATGACACGATGACCGGGATTATAACACCTAGAAGAATGTACACTGATTCGTCATGTGGTAATTGTGTGGAGCTGTTGTTGTCTTCGTATTGTGAACCAGATTCTACAATTATTGGTAAAGATTTGTTTATAACTCCTTCTTCTTCATCTCCTTGTGACATCGAATCTAATCTTTCTGCACTACTATCCTCCATATGCATGGATGATAATGGTTCATCGCTTGGAATCTCCACGTGATGATCGTGGCTGTCACCTCCAACAAAGGCAGTAAACGACGCATATAATAAACTACCACCACTCATCAACAATAAATTTCCACCCACCCAATCCATAGTGTCTGAGTGTTTCAAATTGAATAGTGATACTAGGATGTAGCCTAATGGTGTCGATAAAGAGAATGCAAATAAATTTGAGATTACTTCCCATTCAGGTAATCTTTGTCTTGAAATCATTAAACTTGTTAACGAAAGTACAGCAGGAATCTTGTGGATAACAATTGCTATCAATACTACAATCAGTAGAGACTCGTTGTTGGAAGTAGTACCCAATGCAATACCATCAGATAATCCATGGATAAATAGAGCAAATACAACGTTGTTCTTTAAGATCGAGATAAATGGAACTTTTGGATTTCTAATCAAATCTCTTACAGAATTGATCCTGAGAGAAGCATCCTCAGTCAAAAAGTTAAAATTGTTAGGACTTCTCATCAATATGTGAACACCTCTATCCAATAAATAAACAATTAAAAAACCTAACAACAGGTTCAAACCAACATTACCATCGTGTTCAACACAAGATTTCACACCCTCGGGAATCACTAACATAAAAGAAGTACCTAACAGCATACCAATACCAAACTGAGATAATATACCAATATACTTATTAGCATCGTTACCATTTATATTCTTGTTCATCCAATATAAAGGTATTATACCAATACTAAAAGTAGCAATTAGTAACCCAAAGGCTAAAAATAAAATTATACCAAGACCAACTGCCATCTTAAAACCTAAACTAGCAAACAGAGAAACTACCAATTGACTTATTGATGCATTCACTCATATACAATCCAATCTTAAAACATTACTATCACCAACATTAACTTCATTGTATTATGTAGTTTTAAATATTATCATCTATTTCGAAGATGCTTATTAGAAGCAGGTATGATGTCATAGTTTAGAATAGCATTGAAAATTAAAGCATTTTAAAGCTTATGATACTTGAGCAAAGAAGTTGATATAGATAGGATTAGGAAGGGTATTATCAATCTATCTAGTTGAGTAAATTGGTGCTATATGTTATATTGATGATATTTTTGTTTGTTTTTGGAGTTGTCTATGGGTTCTGATTCAGTGATTGATAAAGCGATTGAGTTGGGTACTACTTATTTTAAGAGTGGTAGTTATGAGAAGGCCAAAGATTTGTTTAAGAAAGCTATTAAGTTAGGATATAGTTATAATAAGGATGATTTAGTGGAGTTGAGGGAGTCTATGGGATTATCCGGGGGTTCTTTGCATAATAGTGATAAAATTTATCATCCTAAACTTGTTAAGCTTTATGATAATTTGAGTGCTACTTATGAAAAATTGCAAGAGTTGGATAAAGCTTATGAATCATCTTCAAGGATGATTCATATTGAGCCATATAATATGAAAGGTTATATTAGGATGGGGAAGGTATTGCAACGACAAGGGAAGGACCCGGAAGCTTATAAATGTTATAAAAAGGGACTGTTGATGTCAAGGGAAATGCTACAGAAATTTGACATTGTAGTACCTGAAAAATTTAGAGATATTATAAAACAACAAAGAGATATCGTTAAAAAAAGAATAAATAATCAATCTTTACCAAACAGTGACACTAGTCAAAAGAGACAACTCATTGATCCGGTAGAAGAAAGGAAACAGCTATCGAAAAGACTTAAATTGAAATCTTCAAGCGAGAGTGATTTAACTGTAATTGAGATTGAAGATAAAGAAGACTCTGATTATATAACTGTGGATTTTATTTCAGAGTTACCTTCTGAAGTTATTCCTTTTATTTTTTCAACGTTTTCCACTAAGGAGATTATAAAATTTACTGAAGTCTCAAAATCTTGGAATTTAAAAATACTATCAAATCCAGAAATTTTTCAAAAGTTATTCCTGACATCTGGAACATCCAGTAAAATATCAAAATTTCTGAGATTTATATGTAAATTAAAATCATTCCACCCAACTAAAAAAAATTCATTTCACTTTGATCTATTAAGGTTCTCCTCTCAGACTGCCTCCGAAGAAGTGAAATCCTTAACAGCTTTATTACAAAATAAAAATCCAATTACATGCACGAGTCTTATTTTGACCATCCCAAATTCCACTACAGGTCAGCTATATAATCAATTATCAAAAAATAGTCAACTTTGTCATAATCTCAAAGAACTGTCATTGGTTATATCACATAGGATGGATAAGAAATATGAAGAAGAAATTGTCATATTATGCAAGAATTTGAAAAGAGTTGAATTTATTGTAGCTAATTCTGTAGTGCCAGTTAGTCGACCTTTAGATCTGAATATGACTTCACTTATGGTAGATGGCGTTTGTGATAATTTACAGACTTTAAAGTTAATTTGTGATCAGAATAAAGTAACTACGTTTCCACTGTTTTCATTATTCTACAACGCAATACCAAAAAATATGGTTAAATTGTGTATAACGGGTGTGACTTTGGAAGACACACCCAACCAATTTTCTTGGCTAACCTCCTTTGACAGTCTTCAAGAGATATGGTTTGAAAATAATAAGAATAGTAAGCTACTATGTTTTTTGGATGTATTCAATTCGATACAGTTTTCAGGGAATTTAAAAAAATTGACATTCAGAGACTGTACAATGAGTGAGATGACCCATATAACTAATGTGAGGGAAAACTATTATTCAAATTTTAGAAATATCGTAGATTTAGATCTTATGGGAACGTCGATATCAGGAGCTGGTCTATTAGACATAATATCAACCATTGAAATAGGTTCCTTGAAAAGATTAAATATTGGCAACTGTCCCTATATCAGATTTGGAAGGGATTCATTGTTAACAAATCCATCTATTTTATCAGTACCGCATTGCTCCCTATTATTATCTGGATTAGAAGAATTAAAGCTTCCAAATATGGGCTCATTTGATGATAATTCTTTTCAACTTTTAATTGATAACCTCATATATCTTGAAAAGCTATCTAGATGTGACTTTTCTTTTAATCCAGTTCTTACAGGAGTTTCTCTTTATGAATTTGTTAAAACCTTGAAATCATTTAGAGAAGTACCTCTGGAGCAATTAAAGATCAATGGATGTCCTTCAATATCTCATATCACAGTTGGATCATTAAAATTACAGAATTTAGTTGAAAACATTGAATGCGTTTACGAAATGGAATCTTGGACAAAATTTGGCATTAATTCTTATAAATATAAATCATAATTAATATTACTTCGTTACATATATTTATATGTATACATAATTACACTTGCATTATAGAATAGAAAACAATAATAAACGAAAAATTTCCTATTTAATTAATTATGTAATACTGTATGTATTTGGGTAAATTTGTATAACGTTAATTAAGAACACATATGAACCTTAAATTGAATCTTGATTTGATACTACGTCACCGAGATATTCAATTTTTCCTTCTGGGTTATCCTGTTCTACAGAATCATATATGGCATTTTCATTTATTATTACATTTGAACTGTCACCACTTTCTGATTGTAACTGAGGATGTATATCTTTGTCATCATTTCCATTGTCTATAGCAAATGATTCTTGAGAATCTTCAGATGGTGAGCTCTTTTGTGAAATCATTTCTTCATTATCTGATTCTGTAAAGAATATTTTCTTCCCCTTCCTTCCTCCTTTCCTCTGAGCAGAAGATCTGATTTTAACTTTTGATCTTGTAGTAGGATTAGTAAATGGAAGGTTGCCTTCAAAACCTCCAAAATATGCAGGTGAGGTTGTTATCTGGCTGGTTCCTCGTCTTAAATTAGGAGAAATACTACGTTGGGAATATGGTTTATTATCTTTATATGGTGAATGCTTGTGCCTCCAAGATGACAGGTGTTCTGTACTTCTTCTGTGATAAATATGAGGTCTGTAGTGGGTTGCTTTATTATTCTCACGATTCCACTTCGAGTTAGGATACGCTTCCACAAAAGAAACAGAATTAGGATATAATCTCGAACGTGGTAAAGTGTCAGATTTTCTTCTTTGCAATAGTATGTTAGTAGCAGGTCTTAACGATTTAACAGAAGAGAATCTACGCTTAGCACTTGAATTTTCACGTAATAGCAATAATGAATTAGTAGATTCAGTTTCTAATAAGTTATCATCTAAGGTTTTAGATATTTTATCTTCTTGATCGCCCTCTAATTTGTCAATAGCATACTTCACTAGTCCCACGGGAATATCAGCAAATTGTATTGGATTTTTGATGGTTGAAGACATTAGGATTCTACCTTTTAAAAATGAAATTGCTCTTTCTAGTGCGAATTCTTGGCCACAATGGTTTTGAATTATAGATATTTTAGGCCAGGTGGCTCTGGCACCATTTGTTGTTTCTCTCAGTATAAACTCTGTGGAAGGGTTACTTAACAATTTATTGATTCTGCATAACATGTTCAAATCTGGTAAGATAGTAATATCTCCTGAATACTGTTGAGATAGAACAGATCTCATTTTTGTTAGAGCATTTTTAGCCAAACCTACCTCACAGCCTAGTTCAAGGAAATGCATAGCTTCATTAGCCATATAATTATAAACATTTGTTAAACCTTGTTTGATTTTAGCGCTCAGTTCGTCTTCGATATCACCACCAACACATGACAAAGATAATTTTAAAATTGGGAAAACATGAATATTGACTTGGCATGCAATAATATGATCAACATTAAACATTTCCGATAATCTTGAAATTGGCAAGTCATTATCTACCGAACCATCTACAAATTTGACAGAACTACTACCGATCCATTCTCTTGTTTCACCAGTTTTAGGGTCCTTTTCATACAATGGGCTTGAAGGGAATATACCAGGTAAAGAACAAGAAGCACAAACGGCGGACCAAATCAAAACGTTTGGAGCTGTTAAATTATTTAACAATCTTGGTTGTTCGAATAACGAAGCTGGGGAGACGGTGATATTTAAAATTTTTCCTGTTCTATTGTAAGCTTCTCTGAAAGTAAGGTCGCTTAAGAATTCTATCATAGTTCTTCCTAAATGTTTATTATCGAACCAAGTACCATTTTTGAAGAATCTTGAGAATTTGATTAAGAAATTTTCACTTTCACTTTTCAAACTGTCATCTTTGAAGATATTGAAATCGGTACCTAGTACACGTTCAAACAATTCAGGTAATTCATCTTTATGATAAACGGACAATATACTTGCTACGATTGCACCAGCACTACTACCACTAATTACCCTTGGTAAAATATCTAATTCTGATAGAGTTGATAATACACCGATATGGAATAAACCGAATGTCCCACCACCGCTTAAGACTAAAGCAGTTCTTCCTATATTTCTTCTTGTCTGTTGTAGCATCCCTAATAGATAAGTATCATCTAATTCTGATTGATGTAATAAAGCTTCGATACATAATCTTGATTCGTTCATATAATCATCTATCAGGTATTTTGTTCCTACGTGGGAGTATCTGTAAAGGTTTACATTACCCATATTACCTAAATTTCTGACCCAGTTAGTTCTAATTAGATAGACTAGTTGTGGGAAGTCTTTGTTTAATCTTGCATGGCGTAATTTCGAAGTAACCTGTTTAATGAGTTTATAATCGTAGTAAGAAGATTCTTCGATTTCTTTCCAATTGTTGTTGTTTGTCAGAGTATCTAGTTGGGTGCAAGCAATTTTCCATTCGTTGTAGGACATTGCATGTTTTTTTTCAGATAAAAGTTTTTGAACCAGCAAATTCTTTTCATAATCACCAATTAGAACGTTATACATTAGTGACCAACATTTTGATACGTAACGGTTGCATTTACGTAGGATGGTTGTTGTGATTGCCATGTTGTTTGAATTCTGGGCGGCGAATTCTGAAGGGAATACCAATTCATGATGTCTAATTTTAGGGCAACCCAAGATCATTTCATAGTATTTTTCTATTAATTTCTGTGTTACAGGGTAGTCATCTGAAGGGATTTCGTTGTTGTTACCGTTGCTGTTGTCGACGTTATCATTTATATTGTTATCATTGATAGTGATATTGTTATTTAAACTCATCTGTGAATTGAATAAGTCCAAACGAGGAAACCCAAAGGTAAAAAAAAAAAAAAAAAGAGAATAAGGTCTAAATGGAAGGATGGGATGAGTGGATGTGAGTGAGTCCCTTAAATGTGATGATTAGGCCAGGGTGAGTTGGGTCGTGAGATCTAGTCAAAAAGGATAAATCAAAAGTCTAAAGGTCTTGAAAGATTGAAATTGATTGTAGATTGTAGAGAAGGTATTTCCATTACCTTGATCTATTGAAGAGTGTGAACCTAAAGGATATATATTAGTATATATCTTCTTTATTTATTTATTTTTAAAAAAAAACTTAGTTTAATTGAAAGGTATCCAGTGGAATGATACGATGAGGTAAAGTTAGAATTAGAATTAAAATAACGCTGAATGATCAATTATTTTTTTCCTCAGTTTGGGCCTTTTGGCAATGTAGTTATGAGAATATGAGTGTGTGATTGTATTGGGATTGGGTTCTTGTATTTAGTTAGCAAAATGTGTGTATATATATACTTTATACAAACGTGGATGCGGGAAGGTTGTCACAGTTTGTGAATAAAGGTACTTGCTTGTATGTGAAGGTATGAATGAAACAAGAGTAGGCAAATGAGAGGGAGAGAGAGGATAGAACTGTAGACTAGACTAGACTAGACTAGACTGGATAAGATAAGATAAGATAAGATACGTCTTGGGTAGAAAAAGCGTTTGCTTTATAAACCAAAGGGTAAAGCTAAAACCAAAAAGGTTCTAAGTATCAAAAAAGAGAGAATAAAAAGGATGTGCTTGATAAAAGGAAGAGATTGTATTGTGGCATTAAAACCGAATTGTGAAGTTTAGGTTGTTAGAGGTTGTGATGGGATGGGATGGGATGGGTCGGTGGAACGCATGTGAGACGTGCTGTGTGATGAGCGGAAGGGTTGGGTTGTTGTTGTTGTTGAGATGTGTTTGGCTGTATGTTGGCTGTTGTTGAGTTGAGTTGAGGATTGGTGGATGGAATGGAATGGGAGGGAGGAGTTTAGTTCAGATGCAGGTGTAGATGCAAGTGCAAGTGCAAGTGCAAGTGCAGATGTATATGTATATGTATATGTATATGTGATTCTGGAATTTGTCCTTTTGGTGTGAATGATGAATGGTGAATGTGGACATTCGTTGGGAGTCTATTCTCAGTTGTGTAGTGTCTTTGTAGAGAGCTGTCACAACTAGTGTAGGTATACAAAACGGGAACATACAGTGGTAGCGCTGCACTCCCAAGAAGAAAAACAAAATAAAGGATCGCTCTCTCTCTCTCTCCTTTGGGGTCCTTTCCTCCATTCGGCACAGCGGTAGGGAAAGTCCGCTCCGCTTGGGTTCGTTTCAAAACGGAACCTTTCACCTTGCATTATGTCTTTCTTCTGGAAAACCCGGCGGTTTACCGGGGGACCGGGTTTACCCTGCCTTGACGGAAATTTTACCCTGCAAACACCAGGCCTCTGGAAGAAAATTTGGTTTAAGGGTTCCTTTCAAAACCCCTTTTATTAATAGATCGCCACACGTGAACCTGGGGTCCCAAAAAAAACCCCCGGAGGTCAATGACTTGTCTGTTTTCGAATTGTAGGAAAAAATAAATTACGATTGTGCCGGTCTGAGAACATGCCATTCATCTAAAATACAAAAAGTGTGAGGTTTTCCCAGTGAAAATTAAT
>NW_001834675.1:130218-172593 GCF_000150035.1 Vanderwaltozyma polyspora DSM 70294
AAACCTTAGGTTTTTCCGTCGTCGTCCAACCAGCCATTGTACAACAGAAGTCGCCAGGTTTCCAAGTTAAATTTAATTTTTTAAACGCGTCTCGTCTCGTCTCTTCTCTTCTCTTCTCTCAAATGAAAAATTCCCCCTCATATTTAACTATTCTAGTCTATCTAGACAAAAATACAATTGATAAAATCAAAATCAAAATCAAAATCAAAATCAAAATCAAAATCAAATCTCCCTCTATGATCTTTGTATATTAAACCTTTCTAATTAAATAAATACACTTTATCGCATATCTACAATAGGATCCATACTCCAGGGCAAATTCTCCAGCGAATATCACAGATGTCTAACCATATGTTTGGCTCTCCATTCCCTAAACTGAACCCAAATGTACGCTACAAGACTGCTATGGAAAGAGCAGGCTTCGATGTCCTATACAATAACAACAACAACACCAACAACAACACCACCGCTAATGTAAGACAGCCATCACAGCAAAATGAAGCTCGTAATTATACTCAAAACATAATTCAAGCCCATGAAACACAACCACAACCACAACCGCAGCAGCAACAACAACAAAGTTTGATCCAAAACTTACACAAAATAGAACAAAGTCGTAGTAACCCTATTCAAAATAATAGTAATAACAACAGTAGGAGTAATGTGAGTTTACCAAACTCAAACTATCAATACAATGCAATGCCTAATGCCGAAGAAATGAACCCCATAGAAAAGAGCTTCATGATGTTGACTGAAAATGATACTACCTCTTCATTCCACAAATCTCGTGAAGATTTGAATATTATAGATTCCATACCTGCATCTGTGCCCTTCGCTGCAGCTTCATCTTCTCCTTCTCCTTCTCCTGCCCCACAAGTCACAACCACATCACATCCATCAAATCACCATCAACAACAACGTGGTCAAGACCCTGTATCTGTACCTCTTATCAATCAATTTGAACTCGAAGAACATGAAAAAATTAATTTAGATGCAAACCCACAATTGAATATGGATTTATCTCCAATCGCTGACCCTCAATTAAATCTATCACTAGAAGCGGAAAGCATCTTCAGTGCAGAAACAAAATCAATTCAAAGCAAAGCTCAAAAGAGATCATCCATTGTTTCCGGCAATACAAGATCTCTGAAGTCCTGGGACCAGGAACAGAACAAATACTCTCAATCCTCCCAGCAGCAGCAGCAGCAACAACAACAACAACAACAACAACAACACCAACAACAACAACACCAACAACAACAGAGCTTTCCTGCTCAGGCAAACGCTTCTGATACAAATGACCAAGTAGAAAAACTAATTGCCCAGTTGAATGACACTTCAATGCTAAGGAACAACGAGCTGGATGAAAAATTAAAACCAAATGAAGAACTAACTAATTCATTATCAGTGAACGAACCACGTGTAAAGAAGTCCAGCGCTTATCTATCAGGATACCCTGAAGTGAAACACAGCTTGAAAAGCTTAGAAAGTTTGCATTCAGAAAAGTTCGATTTTAATCCAAATATTTCATCGCAATCCATCGCTGTCAGCGATGAAATATCTTCAGTTAGTTCTTTAAACACGCCTCAATTCATGAACTTCAAACAACCAGAACCTAGCCGATATGGTACCACACCATCAGCTTTATCATTACCTCAGCCTGAAATTCAGGTCACACAACCAGTAGAAACTAAAAATGGCCAAGATGATGATGACGACTCAAGCTCTATCATTAACAAGAAGAAAAATTTGCCAGGAGAAGGTCCATGTAGGAAATGTGGATTAGAAATTACTGGCAAACGTATTTTTTCCAAGAATGAAAACGAATTATCAGGACAATGGCATCGTGAATGTTTCCAGTGTGTTGAATGTGATATCATTTTCAACAGAAAGACACCATGCTATATTTTAGATGATGAACCATATTGTCAACAACATTACCATGAGAAAAACAACAGTATTTGTAAAATCTGCCGTAATTTCATCGAAGGTGAATGTTTGGAAAATGATAAAACTGAAAGGTTTCATACGCGATGCTTGGTTTGTACCATTTGCAGAAATCCAATTAGAGAAGATTATCTTATCTTTAATGGAGAAGTTCCACTTTGTGGTGAGCATGATATAGAAGAATTAATTAGAGATGGATTGCCGAATAATGACACAGATAATAAGGAGAATACAGTCGCTAGGAGAAGAACAAGACTGATTAATTTTGCATAAAGCTAAACCAATAAAAGTTTGGATACTAAAACTGAAAAGTTGTTTTTTTTTTTGAATTTAAGAATTAACATTGACCATCACATTAAATACCAATTGTCTAAAAGGATAACACTTTCCAATTTCCACCTACAGCTCTGATCATTATAAATAGAGTTGCATTTAGGAAAGACATTTATATCTGTGATATAAGCGATAGTCAATCTGCATGGTAACCTCTACAATATATGTAGATTATATAACTAAAACTATAGCTGATATAAATCATCTCGGTTAATATGAGCTGAATTTTTCGAATTATGTAATAATAATATCTAATAAGATTAAAAGTAAATTTTAAAAAAGAGAATTAAAGAGAAACTGAAGGATAAAAATACAAATATAAACCACTTGCTAAAGAATCATATCGTTATTTCAATTGAATTAAATCAAACCAGAGGTCATTGTAATTCCTAATTTGAAATATCTTGAATGCACGTGACCCCGGATAAACTCTCCTCCTCAGTATAATTCTCAATAACACGAAACGGGAAATTTTAGGTATTATTGTTTTGGTGAGGAAATTAAGAATGGTAACTGGAAATAAAATTGAAACAAATTTATAAAACATACAACAATATCAGGGAATGAAATATATTAAAGTTTCAGTTGGTTAGAGGGCTAATTCTGATTACAATTGGGCATTGGTGACTGTTACTAAAAGGCAAGTTACTAGTGCTATTGATATATTCTCTTTTAGTTCTTTACTTAGACTTTATTAGGTTTTTTTTGATTTGGTTTTGGTTTTTGATTTGATACTAATAAAGGATTTTTAAATTGCATCATATAGTTTGGTAGAACTATTTGAATTGATTCGAAGCTATTGTTATTAAAGTTGTATATATATTTATCTGTTTTTACCAAGGCAATTGAAGAACTTCAAAGACAGAGCAGAGGGTATAGAAGGAAAAACTTTTTCTGTTCAATTTTATTTTGGGATTTAATTATTTATTCTCTTGAAATTTTAGAAGTAGGTAAGAATAATAGGAATAAAACGTATAAAAAGCCTTTTGGTTAATATTTTTAGAATGGAAGCAACGACTCCGAAAAGAAGCGGTTCAAGAAGACATTATATAGGCTCTGGGGATGATGATTACGAGGTTGGAGAAGCGGAAGGTCAAGATAAATTGCAATCTCCTGTTCAAACTCCTTCTCCCAAGAATCAGTCCTTACATGGAGAATTTAGTACTGGGGTAAGGAGGTCCTCAACATCTTTGGGGTACCTATCTACTCCTTTGCCTAATAAGAGCGATAGACGGGTTAGTAATGATTTTGTAGGGGAATCTCAATATCAGAATATGAATGCATTTTTAGCTCCAAATTCTCCTAATGGCAAGACAAGATTATTACCTCCAACAACTCCAAAATCAAGAAATACCGAAGTGTTCCTTTCACCTTCGCCAAAATTAAAATCACCAGGTGTCTATAAAGAACAAGCTAAACCAATTCGTGAAATATCGAATAATCTAAAGACAAGATTAAACTATGCCTTAGTCAAACTACAAAACGGTTGGGTTGATAAAACATTACCCGAATTAGAGATAGAATTAGACGGTGAACAGAATCAGCATCAACAATCAAATATGGATACAACAAAGCTTACAGAATCCCAGAGAAGAATGAGTACGTATAGTAATATATATGCAAATGATGATTATGACTCTAACGCTGTTATGCCAATGGCAGAATTTGGGAATGGTAACGGGAACAATAAAGCAAAAAATGACTCAAGAAATGATAAAGAAGATAAAAAGAAAAAGAAAGTGCCAGAGAGTAAATTATCAATTGATACTACTTCGAAAAATTTGCCAGCGGAGAACTCGACGTCTGCACATCTAGCATTTTTGAAGGCAATATCAAGTCCCCAAAAGCAAGCATCTGAACGACTGAATGTATCGCCATTAAAATGGCAAAATAGAAACTCACCTAGAAAGGACCAACCCACAGAAGAAGAAGCTATTGAAACATTGATGTCTCTTTCATCCCCAAAAAAGTCAAGTTTTACAAATTTAGAAAATGCGATGAAACCACCACCAGTATTTAAATTACATTCAAATACAAATTCGCCAACAGAAAAATTATCAACACCAGTACTTCTCACCAATGAAAGTATCGAAAATGATAACAAAGAAGATAATTCGATGAAAAGGACACATTCTTCCGTTTCACAAATCACGAATTATAAGGACAAAGAATCAAGGCATTCAGATATTGACACTGATATTGAAGTATCAGACAGTTAAATATTAAACTAATCACTTTTACAATTCAAAAAATTTAAAGAAAACTTCACACGTAATTCCAATCTCATGAACTTTTACCCATATAACTATATTTATGTATCCATTTAACGAAGGATTAAGGACATTTACAAACAAACACATGAATAATCCCAAAGAAAAAAATTTAACAAATCAATTTCTGGCCATTAACTTTTATATATAATGTTTTATCTATTGTAATAACTAATTCGAATAAAAGTTATTTTGGTTGATTTGGTATTATACGTCCACCAACATTTTTAACTCTTTGTATTATTATTAATATTACCGTTACTGGTCCGAATTATAAACAAATTTTACAAAAGTATATCCAAATGGTTGCCATGCCATTAGATCTCCAACAAAACATATCCTTTTAATAAATTCATAAAGGAACTGTTCTTGTTAAACTTTATGCTTTTGCTCATTTGTCGTTTTGTATTAATATTTTATACACTTCGGATTAAATGCGATTAAAACCGTCATACTTAGTATAAGGTCCGAAATTTAGAAATTGATGAATGATGACTACAAATCGATGGCGATGATGATGATTTAAAGGTATTTAAAGGAGGTTAAAAACAGTTTTGTTGTGGTTATCCTGGAGTTGTTATTTAGTTTTGGATCTCTGTTGGTTGTTATTGCTTCTGGTTGTTATTGTTCTAATTTGTTTTGTTTGATTTTATTTCACATTTTTTACTTCTTCTCCTAAGAACAAGGAGTAAAAGCTTAAAATCAGGTGATCTATATACAACAAGTTAGTGAGGTTAAAGGTTTGAATTGAATATTAGGAGCATGATGGATAAAATTATTAGAGATAATTATCAGAGAGAAACTAAAATTATTGATGCAGTATATCCTAGAACGTATAGGGATTCGACTATTGTCCATTCGGATAGATTACAATGTGTATATGATGTTTTCACCTATACTGGTGATAGGTTAAATGATGAAGGTGTTAAAATGAATTTGATGTTTTTGCATGGAAGTGGTATGAATAGATTTATTTGGGATTACTATGTTGCACATCTTTTGGATTATAAATTAGGAGCTGCGATTAATAAAATTGTTACTTTGGATCAAGTTACCCACGGTGACTCTTCGGTTTTAAATCGTGGGAAATTGGGGGTAGGTTATGATTGGTCAGATGGTGCTAGAGATGCCTGTAAAGTTGCCCAAAAAGAATTCTATTCTGGATTAGAAGATAATTCTGATGATATTATTAATATTGTAGTCGGGCATTCGATGGGTGGATTCCAAGCCATGTGTTGTGGTGTTTTATTGCCAAGTTTATTTGATTTTATTGTCACCATTGAACCAGTAGCTTACTCTCCAAATGTGCCAAATAATTCCAATGTTACTGTCTTACCACCAAAGTTCTTCAAGGCTATTGCCTCAAAGGTTGAAGATGAGTTCAAAAATGAAGCAGAGTATGATAAATTTATGCATGAAAGGAGCTTTTTTACCAAGACACATCCTGAAATTTTTGAAAGATTTAAAGAAACTGAAAGAATAAATATGGAGGATGGCTCCATCAGAACCAAAATGGAGAGAAGACAAGAAATGTTATGTTACATGACATTACATCCGACTTCATACTGGTTACTAGATGGTGCAAAACACATTAAGGTTCCTGTAGTTAGTCTAGTTGGAGGTATCGCTACTTGGGCACCAAAGGAAAATCAACAGGTATTGCAAAAATCGATTCCAAACTATACCGTTGATGTTGTACCACAAGGTGATCATTTAATGAACATTGAAATGCCAGACGAAATGTTGAAAAGGTTATCAGTTCATTTTACAAAGTTTGCTAAAGAGTATCAATCGAAAAATTACGATAATTCAAATAAAAGTGTTGCAAGAAGAGAGGAAATATTTGAGGAAATCTACAAAGAAACAGAAAGAAATAGAGTTAAAAATGGTAAACCTGTTTTAGCAAAACTTTAATCACAAGTAAAAGTTTTAATTCAAGATAAGTTTCTTAATTGATTGAAGATATTAGTTGGCATGCTCCCTGATTCTCTTCTTACTTCCTTTTTATTACTTTTTAACCAACGTTTTTTTTAGGTATGCCCAATTCCCAATATGTGTATGCAACTGTTGTAACTTCATGGAATGAGAACATCACTGTAATCGATTGACGTATAAAACAAAACAGTGTGCTCAAGAATGGTACATCATGTTAATATATTTAAATAGTTTTATATCTTTTGAATTGTTATGCTTCATCTTCATATTCACCTCACCTTCCTTAAAGTGTTCTTATTATTACTAATGAGCTTGGTCGTTTTGTACGATCGATATCGAAATTACATTTCCATCCTTTGAAATTTATTACTTATTAAGAATATTAAACTGGAAAGGTTAAATTAATAATGAACAATTTGATTTAACTTATTTAAAGATAAAAGGAGAGTATTCGATCCTAGTTTATCGAATAACAGTTTACTAGTCAACCCAAGCTTGTATCGGTACCAAATGACTAGTGTTGATGATGAAGGTTTGCCAACAAAGACCAAAGTCAGGAGTTTTCCTGCTATGAGCCAGTCGTTCTTCTCTGATGATGAATCACCAGCTACAGATGATGGTGAATTTGAAGAACCAGAGAAGAATAACGACGATAATAATGTAATCGATGGCGACGATGTGTTTGTTTATGATGATCCCTCAGCTTCAACTACAAAATCTACTATCAGATTAACTAAACCTGCTTCTAGTGGGAGAAAGACTAAATCAAAGAGAAATGCAGCATCAGGAACTTTAAGTCAGCTTGCAGCAAAGGATCAGAATTTTCTTTATGGTGGTAATAATGATATTCCTGCCGATTTTAATCCAGATGTAGTTACCAGTATGTTCAAAAGTCATGATTTTAGTTATTTAAAATTACGTCCTGATCATGCTTCGAGACCTATTTGGATTTCACCAAGTGATGGTAGGATTATTTTAGAAAGTTTTTCTCCTTTAGCTGAACAAGCTCAAGATTTCTTGGTTACTATTGCAGAACCTGTTAGTAGACCTTCCCACATTCACGAATATAGAATTACAGCATACTCATTATATGCTGCAGTTTCCGTTGGTTTAGAAACTGATGATATTCTATCTGTTTTGGATAGATTATCAAAGGTTCCAGTTGCTCCTTCTATTGTTAATTTCATTAGAAGTGCGACAGTTTCGTATGGTAAAGTGAAGTTGGTTATTAAACATAATAGGTACTTCGTTGAAACAACACAAGCGGACATTTTACAAATGCTTTTAAAAGATACAGTAATTGGAAGATTACGTATTGATACTGATAAACAACAACAACAAGAACAGCAGCAGCAACAGCAACAGCAACAGAAATCAAAAACAGATGCATCAAAAAATGTTAACCCAAATGATGTTGAAGCTATGTTCACTGCTGTTGTAGGTGGTGACAATGAGCTTGAGGAAGATGAAGATGATATTGACGCTGTTCATTCCTTTGAAATTGCCAATGAATCTGTTGAATTAGTGAAAAGAAGATGTCAAGAAATCGATTATCCAGTTTTGGAAGAATATGATTTCAGAAACGATCACAGAAATCCAGATTTGGATATTGATTTAAAACCATCAACACAGATTAGACCTTATCAAGAAAAATCACTAAGTAAGATGTTTGGTAATGGTCGTGCAAGAAGTGGGATTATCGTCCTACCATGTGGTGCAGGTAAGACATTGGTAGGGATCACTGCTGCATGTACCATTAAGAAATCAGTTATTGTTTTATGTACCTCATCAGTGAGTGTCATGCAATGGAGACAACAATTTTTACAATGGTGTACTCTTCAGCCAGAGAATTGTGCAGTTTTCACATCAGATAACAAAGAAATGTTTCAAACTGAATCAGGTCTTGTTGTTTCTACATATTCTATGGTTGCCAATACCAGAAACAGATCTCATGATTCCCAAAAGGTTATGGATTTTTTGACAGGTAGAGAATGGGGTTTCATTATTTTGGATGAAGTCCATGTCGTTCCCGCTGCAATGTTTCGTAGAGTTGTCACTGCTATTGCTGCACATGCAAAGCTGGGTCTTACAGCAACCTTAGTCAGAGAAGATGATAAAATTAGTGATTTAAATTTCTTAATTGGTCCAAAGTTATATGAAGCAAATTGGATGGAACTTTCTCAGAAAGGTCATATTGCAAATGTTCAGTGTGCTGAAGTTTGGTGCCCAATGACAGTAGATTTCTATCAAGAATATTTAAGAGAAAATGCGAGAAAAAGAATGCTGTTGTATATTATGAATCCAACAAAATTCCAAGCTTGTCAGTTTTTGATTCAGTATCATGAAAAGAGAGGTGATAAGATTATTGTGTTTTCAGATAATGTGTATGCTCTACAAGAGTATGCTCTGAAATTGGGTAAACCATTTATTTATGGTTCTACTCCACAACAAGAACGTATGAACATTTTACAAAATTTCCAATATAATGATCAAATCAATACAATTTTTCTTTCAAAAGTTGGTGATACTTCCATTGATTTACCGGAAGCTACCTGTTTGATTCAAATATCTTCACATTACGGTTCCCGTCGTCAAGAAGCCCAAAGATTGGGTAGAATTTTAAGGGCTAAGAGACGTAATGATGAAGGTTTTAATGCATTTTTCTACTCATTAGTTTCTAAAGATACCCAAGAAATGTATTATTCAACGAAGAGACAAGCATTTTTGGTTGATCAAGGTTATGCTTTTAAAGTCATTACACATTTGCATGGTATGGAATTATTACCAAATTTAGCATACGCCTCAGGAAGAGAACGTAGAGAACTATTACAAGAAGTCTTATTGAAAAATGAAGAAGCCGCTGGTATTGAAATTGGTGACGATGCTGAGAATACCATCGGTCGTGGAGGTAACGCTCATAAAAGATTCAAATCGAAGGCTGTTAGAGGTGAAGGTTCTTTGGCAGGTCTTGCTGGTGGTGAAGACATGGCATATATGGAATACAGTACGAATAAGAACAAAGAGTTGAAAGAACATCATCCACTTATTCGTAAAATGTATTATAAAAATCCTAAAAAATAATTAATGATTTCAAATATTAATATAAAAAAAATACTAAAACTTAGACAAAAAAGTTAAAATCAAAATTTAAAAAAGGTCAAAAAATAGAACAAATATTTTTAAAATTGAAATAAAAATGAAATTGCACCATTGGTACATATCAATAACAATTATTCAGATTTTTACCCATCTGTTTCTGGGACTTTAAGTTATATTTTTCTTATAAATTTTTTTTCGTAGTATAATTTATTAATCAAAAGAACAAAAAATAGAGATATCATATAGATATGTATTTTCTATAAATATATATAATTGGTGGATTACTATAACATACATCCATATCATTGTTTAAAAATTAAATTTTAAATTAAAATGTATTTAACTAAATAACCTCTCTTGCTCTTTAACAATCGTATTTAGCCAATCGGGTACTAAACTTCCCCTTTTAGTTGCCGTAGATCGAAATTGCTTAATTTATACAACAGCGATGACTCTGAATCTAACAACGATCCAGTTCAATTCAATTCTTTATATAAGGAACAGAAGGTTTAAGTAGAATGATTATGTTGGAATCAAAAGAGGTTCAATTGGCTTGGACTCAATTGAATCATTGGTGAACATTGTTCGAAATAGTTTAGATTGAGAGAAATGAAGGTGCTACATACTGTGAAAGAAGTTGTTGAATGGAGAACCAAAGAAATTGGTGATCGTAGAAAGATCAGTGTTGGGTTTGTTCCAACAATGGGATGTCTTCATCAAGGGCATGCTACATTGATCAAAACTTCAAAACAAGAGAATGATTTTACAGTTGTTAGTATTTTTGTTAATCCATCTCAATTTGCGCCAACTGAAGATTTAGATCAGTACCCTCGTACATTACCTGAAGATATTAAATTACTTGAATCCTTAGGTGTGGATATGCTATTTGCACCAACTGCCAAAGTTATGTATCCTCAAGGTATCCCTTTGGATGTCACTGTTCAAAGAGGACCCTTTGTGAGTGTTCTTGGTGTCAGTGAAATGTTGGAAGGTACTACAAGACCAAATTTCTTCCGTGGTGTAGCTACTGTAGTTACTAAACTATTAAATATTGTTCTTCCAGATATTGCATACTTTGGACAAAAAGATATTCAGCAATTCACCGTCTTGCAAGTAATGGTTAATGAACTTTTCATGAATACTAAATTGAAAATGATGCCAATTGTAAGAGGAGAAAACGGTTTGGCACTAAGTAGTAGAAACAAGTACTTATCACAAGAATCTTTAGAAATTGCAACAAACATTTATAAAGGTTTGAATGAAGCCAAATTACAAATCGAAAGTTTGAACAATGATGGTGGAGAGATAAAAAGTAGAGATGAACTAGTTCAATTGGTTTTAAATAAATGGAAACCATTCATCGATTTAAACGATTTCAAAGTTGACTATATATCCATCGCTAACTGGGGAACTTTGACTGAAGTAACCGAAGTTAAAGCTCCTAAAGATGGTTTCCAATACATCATTAGTTGTGCCGTTTACGTCACTGATAGAGTTGACAAATCACGTAAAGTAAGACTAATCGATAATATTGTCCTGTAGATTTGATATTTATAGTTATTGTTACCCAAATTTATATATTCATCCATAGAACCGTCAAAATATGTAGTGTGTATTTTCAAAAATCTGATTTTATCTTTAGCGGTCACCTCATCACATCTACTCTAACCAATCCAACTTGTTTACGTTTAGTTGCTTACACCTTATGGTAATTTTTTTTTCACCTGAGTTACGTCATCGCTGAAAAAAAATCATTAAATTTTAACACAACCAAGATCTAAATGTTGTATAAAAATAGTATACTTAAAGAAATATGGTGTGATGAGTTCAAGATATAATACAACCATATATATTGCTTATAATTTGAGGACATCTGCTAGGTGGTCAAACGATTTTTGAATGCTTTATAAAAGCCTTTCTACAAATATAATTAATATTGACTTTGATAGGATAAAAGCATTCCAACTTGAGACATCGATAAGAACAGGTATCCATAAAAAAAAGAGGGAGATAAACAATCACGAATCTATTATTAGATTCATAGTGGTAATCTAGAGACTCAACGTATTTGCTGTTTATTATTTGGATAAAAATCATAACTATAGCTTTTATTATTTTATTAAAGGACAGCTTGCTGTAGAAAACAATAATTAACTCGTATGTTAAGGGCTTGCAATGTGTCTATATGGAAAGCGCCATATAAAGTGAAATTAAGGACCCAATTAACCACATTAGTTTGCTTTGTTGCTATTATATCATTACTGATCTTGGCTATCAGTACCGGTGTTTACTTCACCAAAAATTATAGAGATCTAAGATTACAACAATTATATATTGCTGCAAGGTTGAAATCTTCACAGATTGACCAAACTATTAACTTGTTATATTACCAATGTGTATGGTTAACAAGAAGAGATGAGATAGAAAGTGCATTAACAGATTATACTGCTGGTAATAGATCTGCCGAAAATTGGGCAAGTACGAGTGATGTTTTATCAACTTTCCTAGAATCATCAGTTGTTTTCCTAACAACTACTTTATATGATTCCCAGTTTAATCTAATATTGAATGAAACGAATAATGAAACAAACGATTATATACCAGATGATGTTTTAAGTCACTTACTTCCGTTATCAGGAACTGATTCATTGCCTTCTTATTTAGGTACTACAGGTTTACTAACCGATCCTGTTTTAAACGATAGCACATATTTAATGTCTATGTCATTGCCTATTATTGCGAACCCTTCAGTTACGTTAAGTGATTCGAGAGTTTTTGGTTATCTGACAGTAGTTATGTCTGCAGAAACCATTAGAGCTGTCGTTAATGATACAACAGCTTTAGAAAAATCTATCGTTGCTGTGATATCATCAACAAATACTAATGGTACATCAGGTCAAGAATATCATTTTGTATTTCCTCCTCATGGTGCATCGGATGATATTGTCAATACTGCATATCCAGTTGAAAATAGTACCTTCTTAAGTGACGCTTTCAGTTCACCCGAAGGTGGGTCTATCAATAAATCAAAGAGTCTATATAGTAAGGCAGTTGCTATCGGTTATTGGCCTTGTTCGTTTGGTTTAGCAAATTGGGTGGGTACAGTTTCACAGCCAGAACATGTTTTCATGTCTTCATCAATTAAATTGACAAAAATCATAGCGGGTACAGTAATAGCTATTACTGTTTTCGTATGTGTGATTACTTTCCCGTTATCCCGTTGGTCAGTTCAACCTATAGTTCGCCTTCAAAAGGCAACTGAAGTGATATCAAAAAGGGACGGTAATGAAGTGCATCGATCAAATTCTTCATCATCTAGTCGAAGTACTTTCAGCAGTAATAGGCGAAGTAAAGATGGTAGACATAATTCATCTTCCTATAATTTATATGAAGACGTGGAAAAATATACAGAAATAGGTAAAGCAAATAAATCTACAGAGTCGTTAAGCAAAGAGAATATTACCGATTATTCTTCAAGTAATTCAAGTGCCATAGTGATGAGAAAAAACTTAGCTGATTTCCAAGTACCAGCATCTCGAAGATTTGTCAAAGACGAATTGTCTGAATTGACAGAAACATATAAGTTAATGACAGATGCTCTAGATGAACATTCCCAATTACTTGAATATAGAGTAAAAGAGAGAACTAAACAACTAGAGGCTGCAAAAATTGAAGCGGAATCGGCTAATGAAGCTAAAACTGTTTTTATTGCAAATGTTACTCATGAGCTGAGAACTCCTTTAAATGGTATTCTTGGTATGACAGCAATTGCGATGGAGGAGACAGATATGGAAAGAATTCAAAGCAGTTTGAAGTTAATATACAGATCTGGTGAATTATTATTACACATTTTAACAGAATTGCTTACCTTTTCAAAAAATGTTTTGAAACAAACAAAACTTGAGAAAACTCACTTCTGCGTTATAGATTTAGCATTACAGATAGAATCAATTTTTGGCAAAATATCTAAGGATCAACATGTCAAGTTGTCAATATTTATATTACCAAACAAACTGAGGTCTATGGTGTTATGGGGCGATCAGAACAGAATACTTCAAGTGATAATGAACTTGGTTTCAAACGCCTTAAAGTTCACACCAGTTGATGGTAAAATCACTGTTAATATAAAGCTTCTAGGTGAATATGATAAAGATAGAAGCGCTGCAGAAAATTATAAAGATGTGTATATGAAGGAAATTCGAAATAGTAACGGTGACAAGATAAAGCCACTGATGACGCTAATTAGTAGCAAAGATACCATGAGCGTTGCTGATAATATAAGTAATAAATCAGTAGCTTCTGATACCGAGAGGTCAACTAATAATACAATATATTCTAATAAATTTAAAAATGGAAGCAATTTCCAGGATACTGATGATGCTATTGGTGTACCATTAGACAAGAAAAGAAAATGGGTTATTTCAGTCGAAGTTGAAGACACTGGTCCTGGTATTGAACCAAGCTTACAAAAATCTGTCTTTGAACCATTTGTGCAAGGTGATCAAACGCTCTCAAGGCAATATGGTGGTACCGGTTTAGGTTTATCTATTTGCCGCCAATTAGCAAATTTAATGCATGGTACAATGAAGTTAGAATCTGAAGTTGGTGTAGGAAGTAAATTTATATTTACTGTTCCATTGTTACAGACTAGAGAAATTGAATTTAATGGCAATGAACTAGTATTTGAAGATGAGTTCAACATTAATAGTAAGAAGAATAGAGAAGTCAAATTCCAAGAAATAACTGATGAGGTAGACCAAGTTAATATCGAAGGAAATAGTGGAGTAGAAGTTGAACCAGGGAAATGCACTGAACCAAAGAAAAGTACTGAATCGGAAAGTCAAGCTGTAGTTCCTAGTAAGAGTTCACAAGAAATGGGTAATAGCATTAAATATGATGTTAAGAATTTCAAATTATTGATCGTAGAAGATAATAAAGTCAACCAATTAGTGGTAATAAGGATGCTTAAACTAGAAGGCATAGAGAATTTTACTATAGCTTGTGACGGTCAAGAAGCTGTTGAAAAGATTAAGGAGATACAATCAAGAGGAGAATATTATGGATTAGTCTTAATGGATATCCAAATGCCAAAAGTAGATGGTATAACCGCTACAAAAATAATTAGACAAGAATTAAAATATGATAAACCAATTGTTGCATTAACTGCATTTGCAGATGACAGTAATATTCAAGCATGCTATAAATCTGGAATGGATGGATTTTTAGCCAAACCTATAAAGAGGGAGCAATTAAAGGGAATTCTAACAGAATTCTGCCCTAAAGCATAAATACATAGATAGAATACACATATTTACTTCTTTATAGTAAAGATTAAACAAACATTAGTAGTTGTTACAGTTCCTCAATGTTTTTCACATACATTCCACATTGGATGCTGTTGTGAAAGACAAAAATAAAAAAAAGGTGAAAGAAAATATGAAAAAGCTATTAATTTAATTCTTTTTATACATAATAATAATAGGTTTTAAATGACCATTTACACAAAGATATAAAAACATAAAAGTAACACGACTATTTCAATTTCTTCTTTGGACGTAATTGATTGGTGTGACCACACTTTCTCTTTCTACAGTTGGTAGCTCTTGGTGGTAATCTTGCGTAACATTTACGGCAAATAGATTTTTCACAGTTGTATTTAGAAGCCAAAGCCTTCAAAGATGGTTCAATGATACCACCTCTCAATCTCAAGACTAAATGTAAAGTAGATTCCTTTTGGATGTTGTAGTCAGACAAAGTTCTACCATCTTCTAATTGCTTACCAGCGAAGATTAATCTTTGTTGGTCAGGTGGGATACCTTCCTTGTCTTGAATCTTAGACTTGACGTTGTCAATGGTATCAGAAGATTCAACTTCTAAAGTAATAGTCTTACCAGTCAAAGTTTTAACAAAAATTTGCATCTTTGATGATGTTGTCTCCTGGAGATATAGGTATTGTAACAAGTAATACTAATAACTGCAAAATATGACAAATTTATATATATACAATTATTGAAGTATTGAATTAAATAATTTATAACAATACTAATTCAAATTAAAGATAATAGAAGAGTAGTAAGAAGAATTCTAGTAAAAAATTACATGATGATAAGAAAGAGAGAGAGATAGTAATCATAGAATAAACTAATTTACTGATTTTTGAAAAATTTGGTAAATTGATGATGATGATGAAGTTGGTGTTCATGAAGGTGAAGGTGAAGGTGAAGGTGAAGATGAGAGATGGCAGATGGCAGATGGCGATGAATGTAATGATGATAGATAACTAATTCAAACTTGAAGTAAAACCTCGAAGATGAGGTTTTGATGGATGAAATTTTACAGTTTCGATGGTGCAGCAATAGTACTGTTTCGAAATTTACCATACAAACTTATGATGTAATTAGTTACATGACAAAGTGGAAAAATTCAGAGATAGTTGGTAAGTGAGGGTAACGCTGTGAGAGAAAACGGTGGACAACAACACAACAACCCGTTTTGAGTACAGAGACATACGTACAACGCAGACAATGTTTTTCCAATGTGGTGGTTTTCCGGAAAACACAACTTTAAAACAAGAAAAAACATTATAAGTGAAAATGGAACGGCCAAGGGAAAATATGTTTGTTTGTTTTTTTATTTTTATTTTATTTATGTTCTTTCAGGCGCGTGCACCCGTACATCGGGTTATTATCTTTCTAGATGTACGGGTGCACACAGTCCCATGAAATGGAACGTCTGGTCCCTATACATCTATGTATTCGTTTGCGCCCGGAAAAAAAGGGTGTTACCCTCGCCACTGAATTGGTTTGGGGTTTTAAGGAAGGAAGACGGTTAGTCGATCACATGATCTGGATTTGTTTGGATGTATGTTAGCGCTGCCATGTGTGCAATTTTGTAGCAGTTTCCGTGGTTGTCGTTTTTTTAAGGTTAACTGGTTTAGTATGCACGTACACAACTACATACTACTCTTTTAGGAAATATATCAAATTTTGTCCATTTTACTAAATTTAAACATACTCACAATTTGATTACATCAAATTAGAATTGAAGCATTATATACTCATTTGAAAAAATAAAATGTCAAACTAATACTTAAAGGTGTAATCATAGTACACAACCAGAGCTCATCCAATACATCCAGTCCCTGTGTTACATACATATACACATTTTACAAGGTTAATTCCATCCACACCCCCCATTTCAATAGACTATTCTAGCATCTCTCTCTCTCTAACATCAGGTGACTTGTCGCTCTATATTACTATACTGCAACAAACTACATATACTTTGTTTTTGGTAAAAAGAGCTTTTTGTAGTACATTATAAAGAATATACAGATATTCTACTACTGCAGCCACTACAACTACTACTATAAATATAGATATAGATATAGAAAATATACATCAGACCCCACCGTCGGCGGCTTCACTTTCTCCTTTAATTGCAAATGCTAGATAATACCCTACTACAAGATTTATCTCTGCGTTATCATATTCCAATAGACCAATTGAATTTGTTAAATGAAACTTCTATTGATCAATTGCTAAACTATAATGAAAATAGTGACACAGAATCGTTCAAAGATAAGTTTAAAATTGATAACTTGAATTTACAAATTCAACATATCAACAACGATAATTTAAAACTGTCTAATCAATTGAAGAATATCATTGAAAAATTTAACTTGAGTAAAATTGATCAAAATAAAACAATTGAAAATTTGAAATTGAAATTATTTAAGTTAGAAAATGAAAACAAAACTTTGAATTCAACTAATTTAAATCTAACAGATAAAAATGATACTTTAAATAATAATTTGAATTTGAAATTAATTGAATTGAAAAATTTAAATGATAATATAACAGAACTGGAACTTAAAAGAAATAACGATATCCAACTAAAGGACAAGTTAATTCAACAATTGAACTCAAAAATTGAAAACTTATTGAAATTAGGCAAATCCCCAAAGTTTAAAAATGAAGTAGAAATAATAAATGATTCTAAAACTATCAACGATGATATTGAAAATAGTAAGGCAACAATACCACCATCACCAGCAAAAGCATTATCAAAACAGAATAATGGCCTCAAAAGTGATATACAAAACTATTTAAATGAACTAGAACAACAACTACCATTAATTGAAAATTTCAAAGCTGAAATCGAAAATTTACAAGATAATTTAAATAAAAAAAACTTGATTATTGAATCTTTACAAAATGATAAAAAGGAAAATTTAAAATTAATGGATTCTATGAAAAAAACTATCAATGAAAAATCATCGAGTATTGAAGCATTGGACATTCAAAGAACAGATTTAGCACATCAGTTGCAATACTTACTAATCCATTCCTCAATACAAAATGATAATAATGGTCCTTTATCAAAATCAGAAATTTTATTCATGCAAAACCTAATAAATAAGGACAAACAGAGATTATCTTCTGACGTTCAAAGCGTTATTTCAGATAGATTGATTAAGTTTAAGGACATTGTTTCGTTACAAGAGAAAAACATGGAATTAACCAAATCTATTAGAAACTTAGCATTTTCACTGGAATCAAAAGAATCAGAAATTAAAAACTCAAGAGAAAACTATGATAATGACACCATTAATGAAGCAAAGGAAACTATACTATCATTACAGGAATATAATAATGTATTAAAATTGGAAATTGGGACTTTACAATCAAAAATCAGCGAATTGCAATCATCAATTCCAAATAGTAAGGAATCAGAAAAACAACATTTTAATTATCATAGCAACCTTGTTAAAGATTTGGAATCAAAATTATCAAAACTTTCAGCATATTCACAATCAACCATTGAAAATTTAAATAAAGATATTCAAAATCTATATAATGAACGGACTGATATTTTGATAAATTTGGAAAAAGAAAAATCATCTACAATTTTAGCAAATGAAAAATTAACCCTATTACAAAATTCTTATGATCTTTTAACTTTAGAAAATGAAGAGCTATCTTCCAAAAATTCAATGCTAGAACAACAATTAAATGAAGAAGAAAAAAACTTAAACTCGGTATTAAACGATTATATCAAATGTAAAACAAACTTACTGGATTTCACTAACCGATTAACATTACTAAACAATAATAAATTGGGCTTAGAAGAAGAAAATAATTCTTTGAAGCAAGAAATAAAATCAAATTATGAACAGATCAAAGATTTGGATTCAAAATCAAAACATCTGGAACAATCTTTGGAAAATGAAATATCTAAATATACCGATAAAGTTAAAGAATTGGAATTGAATATTTCGAAATTGAACGAACAAAAACTAATACTTGAAAGAAAATTACAAAATAAGAATATTGAAATCGATGACCTAAACAGTAGTAATTATGACCAAATTAGCTGGTACCAAAAAAAATTAGATCAATATGAAAAAACTATTAAAACATTGGAATCAAGGTTACCTGCTGATACTCAAAACTCAAAGGCTCTGGTTGAAGATAAAGCTCTAGAAGATTCAAGAGATGCATCTCCAGTTTCAAGCAGTGCTTCATGTAATGAGATAACCATAAGAATATTTGGTGATTCTAACAAGACCAAAAAGATATATCCAATTGAAGAAGAAAAGAATTTAGAACTGATTACTAAAGAATTAGAAGATACAAAGGTAAGAGTTCAGAATTTAGCCACCCAAAATCGACTATTATTAGAAAAATTAGAGAGGTCAGCAAACCTAGAAGTTGATGATATTTTTGTATCACTACGCTATGAAAGAGACACCCTTTCTGACCAAGTTGTAAATTATGAAAAAGATATGCAAGTTATTTTGGCCGATTTAGAATCAGTACAAAGTGAGTTAAATGCAGCAAATTCACAGATCTTGAATTTTGAGAACCAAAGAGCTATGGTTCAGGATCACAAAAAGGGCAATGTCAATGAAGAAACATTGATTGAAAAATTAACTGAATTGGATGAACTGAAGGAAAGAAATATGGAATTAACTCAAGAAATTCATGCATTGAATGAAAATAATATTGCCCTAAAATGTCAGTTGGAAGAATCTCTTGAAAGATTAAAGCCACTAGAAACAAAAATTTCTGAACTCAATATATTAATTGAGGATAAAGATAATATCATAAATGTCTCAAATGAAAAAGCTGAAAATTGGAAAACACGTTTTAATGAACTAACTCTATCAGCTAAAAATAATGACAATGAAGACTTGATCAACCTACAAAAACAAGTAGAAGAGAAGAGTAAAGAGAATGAGGAATTATCTGACCGTTTCAACAGATTAAAGAAACAAGCTAATGAGAGGTTACATGCGTCAAAAGTAGCTCAAAATAACTTAACTGAACAGTCTAACGAGTTGAAAGCTCGCAATACTGATTTGGAAAGGAATTTAAGTGAACAGATGGAGAGATTCAAAGAATTAGAGAATTCAATATCTCTAAAAGATCAAGAACTGGGATCCATTGGTGATTTAAAGGAACAACTTGCTAATGCTTTAGATAAGTCAAAGAAATTTGAAGAGGAATTAATAAAAACAGTCAGTGAATCAGAATCTTTAGTTAGTGATCTGAAGAATGAAATAGAGTCATTGAATGAAAAATTGAAGTCAAAAGAATCTTCAGTAGGTCTACAAGAATCGGAAATCGAGAATGCTAAGAAAATATTAATAGCAGAATTAGAAGAAAAATTAAATAAAACAAAGAGCGAGCTGGATTTAAAACATAAAGAAGAGTTGAAGGTTTTAAAAACTGAATACGAAGGCGACATTCAAAAGCGTGTTGCAGAGGCAGAGGAGGCATTGAAACGCAAGATCAGATTACCATCGGAGGAGAAGATAAATACGATTATTGAATCAAAAGTAGCTGACTTAGAAGAAGATTACAAGAAGAAGCTTGAAACAGTTTCTGCTGAGAGTACGGATATTGAAAAGATAAAGCAGGAATTTGAAGACAATTTAGTGAATGCCAAAAAGAAAGCATTCGAAGAAGGTAAACAACAGGCTAGTATGAAAACTAAATTTCTAGAGAATAAAATTGCCAAACTCGAATCTCAACTTCAAAATAATGAATCTGACGTTACTGATAAAGAAGCAGAAGTTAAAACAACAGATAATGAAAAGAGTAATCCAGAATTGGATAAGCAAGAAGCAAAGCCATCATTTACATTCTCACCTCCACCTAATTCAAATCCGTTTACTACAACTCAGGACACCGACTCTCCAGTATCAGTGTTCGGAATCAAGCCTACATTTTCACTTGGAGCCAATCCATTTAAGATATCACCTGTAGCTCCATCTTTCCAAACTGCAAGAGCTGATTCTTCTCAAGAAAGTAAATCTGATGATAGCAACAGTAATTCAGAATCTCCAAAACGTCATTCTGAAGACGAAAATGAACAAGATCTAAAAAAGTTCAAACCAAATTAATGTTTGTTTAATAGTCATTATTAATATAGTTAAAATAACGAAATAAAAGTTATTCATGTATATATATATGTGTGTGTGTTTGTGTATATATATCTTGCTGGGTTCTATTCAATAGCTTCAGTTATCTTTATTATTCTTAATTAATATTTTACAGTATTTGTATATGTCAATAAATATTAAAGCTTAGACGCGTCAAGCTAAATTTCATCATTATAATAAAGGAAGCATGGAATATTTAAAGGTGATGAGATAAGTTAAAAAGGTAGTTAGTTTAATTGGGTGGAGTCCATCACATACGCTGATATATATGACTCTTTGATACTAGAAAGTAATATGAATGACCCAAGAGAGCATGCAAAGGAGGATCTTTATTCTAACTTAAGTTCAGATGAAGGAGAACAGGATGAGATATCTGAACAACTCAAAGCCATTGAAAGACAGAAACAGGACTTATTAGAAAGGTTAAAGAAGAAGAAGGAAAGAAAATCTAAATTGGATCCTAATTTTGTACAAGTACCTAGTTCGCCTAAGAAGTCTCGTGTTGTAGAACTCAAACCTACGTCAAAGCCAATTGATAATAATGAAGAGGAGGAAGAGGAAAACCCAAATGAAGTTGCTTTGATGACAAAGGATGATTCTAACTATGGAACAACATCATACTTTATGGAAAAATTCTATAATTCCAAGAAGGATCATGAACGAAAAGTAGTAGCTTATTCTAGTATGATGAGCAGTAGGGTTCACACATTTTCAGGTACAGGCAGTAAGAAAGAGTTTAAACCTACGGATGTTGATGAGCTAGACCAATATTCTAACTTGTGGTTAAGAAGTAGATATATTCCAGTAGATGAGCTAAATTTGATGTTACTCGACATAAAAATACTTAGATTACCAAAACTATTTGCTAAAGTACGACCTCCAAAATTTACTGAGCCTCAATACTCAAATTGGGTTGTTACAGGGATAATTACATCAAAGGACGATATAAAGTACACATCTTCTTCCAAGCCTACTAAATATTTTAAATTTACAATCAGCGATTTTCAACACAATTTAGATGTTTTTATATTTGGGGTGAAAGGTGTGGAAAAATACTATAATCTTAGAGTAGGGGATGTAGTTGCAATTTTAAACCCTGAAATTCTTCCTTGGAGACCTTCAGAAAATTCAGGAGGTAGTGGCAGCACTATAAAATCCTTCAACCTGCGAATCAGTCATAAGTTTGATTGTATATTAGAAATTGGCGCCAGCAGAGACTTAGGATGGTGTCCAATTCCAAATGCATCAAAGAATACTCTTTGTAAGACGCCAATTAATAAATCTAAAGAGGACAAATGTCAATATCATAGAGAAATACAATTCAGAAAGACTACTTCAAATAGAGTCGAATTAAGTGGTACATATGCATTGGGTGCGCCAACAAAAGTTGATGCTAGACCAGCTTTATATCAAAATAGAGGTACTTCGAACAATAGTAGGGTTCAAAAATCTTATAATATGGTATCAGATAGTCATTATCAAAAGAGAAAAGATTCAAATAAATTGGAGACAAGAATGCATCATTTCAGCACGATGAATTCAGCTAAGGCATTCTTTGACGAAGATTTTCAAAATCCTGATATTTTAAATAATCTGGACAGTAAAAGAAGAAAGATTAAAGACTCTAAGATGGAAAGAAATTTAGTGAAAGCATTGAAAAATACGGTGGACAAAGAATCAAAAAATTTTAAGAATTTGAAAAATGCTACACAGGCGACTTTACAAACAGGTATACTTCAACGATTAGGGTTTGATCCAACAGGAGGTAAGTTAAGTTCAGTGATTAGAAATTCAAATTCTGAAACAGAAGTTACAAATAAATATCAAATGGAAAAAAAAGAAGCATTGGATGACTTGATGACATTCAGGAAAGATACTGTCAATTTAAAACCATCTAAAGATGATTTGATTAAAAGAAGAATTGATCGTCAAAGAAATTGGAAAAAATTATTTGGAAAACAACAATCTTCGATTGATAACAACGACGACAGTGGCAGTGATTTAAAAATATTGCATAATTCATCTACAAAAGATCAAAAATACCAACTTTAAACCTAGATTAAATAGCATGACTTATATATTAAATAGACTTTTTTACGGAACTTCTTTAAATATCTTGGCTGAAAAGCCTCCTATTAAAAAATGGAAAAAGTTTCCATATGAGAAAGCACTGAACTTTTTCCAAAGTGGAAATACAGAAATTGGGGGTAATTGAATGAGGAACAGTGGGTGTCCCATGAAGACCCAACGTACCATTGAGATGGATCATACATTGTAAGTACCCTTTGNTCGTTGGTTAGTTTTATCACCTCGATTTAAATCATGTGTTTTTCGATAATTCTATTTTTTTCTTAGCATATAACTAACAAGAGTAACGCAATTTCGTTCTATCCAGAGATTTTGAAATACCATTTGAGACTGCAAGACAAGCAGAAATAGCAGTCCAAGTACTGAAGCCAGATCCAATCCTAAAACCTCAAGATTTCCAAGTGTCTTACTCTTCAAATGACAATCTATTGATCATGAAATTCAAAAGTATTGATGATAGAGTGCTCCGTGTAGGTGTCAGCAGTGTAATTGACAGTGTCAAGACAATCATAGAAACAATGGACGAGTTATCATGAGACCTTATATAAATATCTTGACTGGATCTGGCTGATGTGATGTAGAGATTACTGTCCAAAAATAATGAATTCATAGTATAGTTTCGTATAGTATAATAGAATATATATATATGTATATATACATAATAGAGTATCTGGAATGCGATGCCCATTACCCGGCCATGAGTACCATTATTGGATACGTTCGTTATTTTTTCATCTTGTCATTGTTAACGAATATTGAGATTAATAGCCTCTCCTGATAAAAATTTGATTTATTTGTTGCTTTTGTATAGAAAGAATAAGAGTATTAAACGGTTAATTCTGAGCAATGTTTCATGATTCATTAATGATTGTTTGTATTAGATATTGATCTATACACATTCAAAATACGGTTCAAGTGAAGTCTCTGTTTCCAAGTGATTACATTTATATTATTTAGAGCGATTTCTATCTGTAGCTTCTACTGATAAAAGAAACATCAAAATACAACATTCGATCTAAAATATAAAATATAAATAAATAATAATATTAATAATATCAATAATAATAATAGATTCAAAAAGGATTAGGTAACAGGAATAAGTTGATAGGTTATTGTTATTAGGGACTTTTTCAATTTGTTATTATTTCAGCATTCTATTGGGAGTATCGATTTATTTATTTCACTTTATTTTTGTTATCGAAAGGAAAAGGATAAATAAGATTGGTTCTTCTATTAAGTTCAAAGAAGAATACATTTTGGATAGTCTTGGTTTATTTGTTACGATATCGTTGAATTCTTATAGACATATTCCAATATTGAAAGATTTGTGGTACACTTATTCATTTCGAAAATTGGAATTATTGATTCACTTACGTAACCATCCCGAAGTAACTTATCTGTCCAGGCCTTATTGACACTTACATTGTAATTTTGTTTGTTCAAGGCATATTGGTCCTATATTATTTAGTTGTGGTGATATTTCTGTTATAGGTTAAACTTAGTTTGTTAGTTGCTCATTCATTGAACCCCATTTATCATACTTTTTTTAATTTTTTGTTTTATTTCTTTTTGGCCTTTATATTAAAAGTGAAAGGAAATAATCAGACTCCCTCACCTGCCATATATTTGCATATTTAATTCAGATACATATTTGGATTTATTTTTTTCTTGTTTACATCAGGAGAAATGTCTATACCTTTACCTAACTTAAATTTACGAAGAGATGAAGGTCAAGATCTAAGTGCCTCGCAATCGAATGAACAAATATCTTTGAACATTAGAAACGAAAGGTTAAGGAAGAACAATATACAAGACTTGAGAGATCAGACAAAACAGATGAATTTGCAGTCAACAAATCAAAATACTAAAAATTTGGGTCAAAAAAGACATGGTTCAAGTTCATACTATATAACACCGAATTATATTAAGAAAAGGGTAGCTAAGAATAGTTATAATTCCGCCACTGGGAACTTCCTGGATTCAGGCTCAAATGGTGGAGGTGATATATCAAATCAAACAAGTTTACAAAATACTCCATTAGCATCACCTAAACCAAGTATTGCTAAGAATAATATTATCAATACGTCAACGACTCCACAACCGACTTACATAACACAAGATTCGATGACATCCCCTTTTGTGCTAAATTCAAATTTACCTTCAAATCTGGACATAGTTTCAAATGAAAATTTAGAAGATTCCATAAGAAAAGATCAAGACTTTTCACAGATAAATCAAGCAATAAAGGATAAAATGATGAGGCCATTATCTGTGAGGAATGATTCCTTTGTTTATCAAGTTTCTAATTTCCCAAGTCCTGAGAATACCGAACCACATTTGCATACATTTGAAAAGAATACCTCAATACAAAATTATTCAAGTAATGACAATATTGTTCCTGACAACGATATGGACATTGGAAATGAGAATGCCAATAACGAAAGTAACGATAGCAATAATAATAATAATAATAATGATTTTAATGGTGAATCGGGTAATAATGGGACTGTTGAAGATTTCAATGATATGAGCCATAATGTAGGAGGTAATGGAGATGAAGACAAAGATAATAAGGATAATGGGGATAATAATGATGTTCCTTCTGTTTCGGTTCCTCCACGGAAGTCAAGTCAGGCACTTGTACAAAAATTGCAAGATATCTATAAGATAATACTGAAACAAGAAGTTGAACTACAAGAAAGATGTTCCCAGTTAACTAATTCACAAACAACTGAAATCAAAAATTTATGGGTCATTTACAAACTCAATGCCGACCTTATCAACAATTATGTAACTTTTATCACAACTGCATTATTCCCATCTCAATCGAAGAGTGATTTATTGATTGGGGAAGAAATCGTCGATATATATAAGATTGAAAGAAGGCTTTGGGTTTATGGTACTATTACATTTTTAGATGTATTAAAGAATTTTTCAAATTTCATGGATCCAGAAGTATGCTGTCAATTTATAACACATGTCTTCATATCGATATCTAGTATGCTTGATGACATTCCTCAGAAATATGCAATTCCATGGTTGCAAAAGCTCGGTGACCTTTCAAGAATGGCAGTTGCATTGTTTCCTTCAGGATTTATAGATTGGAAATTAAGCGCAGAGCGCTGGTACATGGCAGCAATGGAATATTCATATGGATACGGTAAACTTTATTACCATATGTCAACTGTTCAACAAAATACTCTGGAAGCATTTGTAAATTTAGGGAAAAGTGTGTTTTGTCAAAATACTTTTGTCCCTTCACAGCAATACTTGCAATTAGTGATCGATAACATCTATCAAAGAGCATTTGCTGATAGAAATAGTTCAAGCAATAGTAGAAATTGCCAACTTTTAGTTGATTATTTGAAACATAGTGAAGTAATGTTGCTACCGAACTTTATGGAATCGCCAGATCTGCAACAGGTTGTATTACTTTATTTTATGGAAAAGTTTGGTATTGACTACAATAATAATAATGTCAAAATGTTTCAACCTAGACAAATGTTTATTCAAAATAATGACCAATTGAAATTTTACTTTAGACATGCAAACGCATTTGCCGAAGCCCAAATACTTCAATTAGTAGGATATGGTAACCCTAAGAATCCATTCGCATTACTTTTTTCTCTGCCCAAATATTTGAAAGAAAGAAGAGATAAAAAAGAAAAACGAAAGCCAAAAAATCAAATTGTTGGTGAAGATGGATCTAGCACTACATTTTCGTCGGTTAGTGGTATGGAATACATGGTCAATATGGAAACAAATGTATTTCTGGGATCTGAAGACTTTTTCAATAATATTGACAAATTGGCAATAAATAATTTTATGCCAAATTCCATCTCATTATGGAACGATTCTTTGAAATATCATAATTTCACGGCAACAAAATGTAGTATGATTGTACTTCAGAAATTTTTGAATGGGCCACTAATGGTTGCATTGCCACATATTTTACCATGGGTTTACTTCTTAATATCAATTGCCTTACAAATAGAAAAATATCAAGATACAGCAATGATGGAATTTTGGTATGCATTTATTAAAAGAATATTCCCATGGAATTCTATGGTTAGATTTTTAAATGTTCTTTTAGCATATATGATTGATAACTGTTGGGATAATTCTCCTTTGAATGAACTTTGTGATCAGTATGGGTCCTTGAACTTGGAGGAATTGCTTAGAAATTTCAATGCAAATGAGGATTTGCCTGAAGTTTGGAAATGCCGTGGTTCCTTATGGTTTGATATAATTGATGAAAAAAGAAATAGTCAAAATTGTGATAGTTATACGGAATGTGGTATCAAAGATTATCAATTTTTGGATTTCCCAGTCGATGGTATAGAATTTGATGAGAATGACGAAATAGGTATTAAATTTTGGAAAAGATCAGTTAGGGTAATATTTTTATTCAGAGGCATTGTTGAAAGATTTAATGGGTTTGGTAATTTGGCAATTAGCTATAATGCACCTGTCATTAATAGAAGAGGTTTAGGAGTTAATTCTCACTTAGTTGGATATTCCTTTAAATTGATGGCTAAAAGTGATGATATTATGTTTGATGATATGTTAGTTTCTAATTTTGAAGAAATTGATTCAAACAATTCCGATTTTAATGCAATTCCATTATTAAGCATGATTTATGGAGAAAACATTTTTGAATATGTTGGATATAAACGCATTCATGCTGATTATTATTCGTTTGACAAAAATGGTGATTTGATTTCTACGTCATTTTATAATACATGGTCTATCAATCAAGATACAGGTGTGAATGGAGGACCTCTAAGTAATAATAGTAGTAGTAGTAATGCTGCTTCTAGTGATCCTATGAATGAGAAAGAGCTATTTAATAAATGCTTTGATCCTGAATACGACAGCGTGGATGAGTTTTGGAACAAAGAGATATATGATGATATTGGGAGGAAGTTTGGAATGGAGTTATATGAAGATACATATTTCATTTTGGACGCTACATCCTGGTTGAGACACTTTGCACATGTCTATAAGATTGCTACTAATAGTATATTAAAATTTTCTATATGTTTGACCACTTTTCAAGAATTAAGATTTTTGAGAAAATCTAAGGACGAGAATGTGGTTGAAGCTGCGACAAGGGCTATTATAACGTTAAGGCAATTATTTAGCGAAGGCAAATTATTGCCACTAAGGTTTACTGGTAATGTAGCTACACATATAGAAGAACATTTGGAGTTTGAAGAACAAATAACCTGGAGGTCACATGTTGATGAATTTGTAATAGAGGCAGTTATCAAGGCTGAAACTAAGAGAAAAGAGCAAGAAATGCATAATATGAAAGGATTTCAAATTGTTTTAGTTACCGATGATAGCAATATGAAGAATAAAGCGCTTGAAAAAGGTAGTAAAACATTCAGTACAAGATTTGTATTTGCAATCTCGAATTATCTTCGAACCATTGATGAAAGTAAAAGACAACTAGCCATAAATTAGCATTATATGTATATACATACTAATACAATTATATATATATTTATATTTATATGTAGATATATGTTGTGTTTAAAAGATAAAAAAAATTTATATACGAAATTCATCAATTGAGGTTCAAAGATACAAATATTGTATAAAATTTAAAACTACTATAAAGGTCTCCAATGTAAATACCAATTGACGTTGCCATAGAGATGGACGAAAGAATTTGAGTTTATTGCAATTTTGGCAAAAGTAGTGGGCAGAGTAATATTGGCATTATTGTTATTATTATTATTTTTGTAGAGAATAATATTTTTTGTCATTTCATTATGATCAACAACTAAACAATAAATTTGAAATTGTGACAACAATTGAAAATGTAAAATGTGCCAAACGTGATCAAACTTTAATAGAGAACCAGATCTTACAATAGTATTAAAAACATATAGAGAGTTATGTAAAGAGAGTAGAGAAGGAGAGTACTTTGATACACTTAATTGATTATTTGAGGTGCTGTAAATATTTGCAGTAGTGGGCACATGCTTATTCCTTTTTTTAAAACCTTTAAATTTTGTATTATTAAAGATATTGTTCAATTCAGTTGAGGGTTGTTGATGTAGTGGGGGTTTCTTCTTATGTATAATTTTTTTTCTTTTAATGATTGAACCTATCCTTCTTGAGTTTCTTGTACTTGTTGTCATTTTGGGGTTGGGTTGGGTTGGGGTGACGTCAGGCTGTGCGTTGAACTTTCTCAAGAGAAGGAACTGAAAGTGTTACCATGACAAAATATATCTGGTTATATCTGGCTGGTGTTGAGGGAGAAGATACTGGGCCAGGAAGAGAATCGAGAAAGATGTTGTGTGTTACTCTTAGAGACAAGTAATTCAATACGAATTAGCCGCTGGCAGGAACTCAAAAGACAAATCGAAATCTTTGTCAGGACTCGAGTATTTCTTCGGGGGTGGGGCTAGGGGTGGGGGTATCACCTCGTCTCGTGACCAGACGCCAACTGAAGCCATAGAATCCGGGACTGAATTGGATTGGGCTGAAACTCGATCGAATCAAAATGCTAATTTATTTATTTCCTCCGGGACGAATCAGCCTCAAGGCAACAATAATAATCAGAAGTGTGGTTGGGAAGTGGAGACCTCCGGGGACAAGAACAATCCAATGAGTGTGAGTATGTATGTCTCTGGCAATACGCAAGTGAAAGAAGATCTCCGGGATGGGACATAATACCAAACCAACCAAATCAACCCAAAAGGTGAAAGGCTTTGCAGTCGTGGGTATCTTGGGAATGGCTCAAGTGCAACGTACCCCTAAAAATGAGACCAAAAGCACAAGTTCAAAAATATTCATGGGGGGGGGGGACAAAAATAAAGAACAGGTAGAAAAAGCACGCAGCGGACTGTGTATGTGCAAGTGCAAGTGAATCGTCCGAGTCTGAACCCCGGAGGGTAGATAAATGCTTATGTATACAATTCAACACATACCTCTTTTCTGTTCTTTGCCTGTCCTGTTCTGCCCCATTCGTTAACGATCGATCATCTGAAATCGTATCAGTCCACTAATTCAAACGAGAGGTAGGAGCATTCTCTGCCATTCTCATGATTGACATACACACTGGACTAGACTCATCTTATTCTCGAGGGAGGGTGGGACCAAACCAGGAGATGAAGAACTAACAGCAGTTTTTGTTTTGTTTCTCTGCCGGGATTCGACCATTAAGCAAGCAATACTGAATCTGTTCGTTCTTTTGAGACATCGCCGGGATACCCCGACTGCGGAAAACCGATTCTGGAACCCTCTCTCTCATTGTCTCATCTCATTTTCCTTTCCTTTCCTCTTCCCTCTTCCCTCTCCCCCCTGGTTTTTTTCTCCCCACCCCGTTGCAACTGCATCACCCAACTCACTTTGAACGCAGCGTAGAACCAGTTTCGTTTCCTCCATTGCCCCTCCTTCCCGGCTGCCCTCGTCTCGCCTGGACCGTCGCTCTCCAACTGCTGACCGTCTCCATTAGAGAGTGACTCGTCTCGCTACGTTTCCGGTTTCAGGTACCACCGATTCGAAGCCGTGTCCGCAAGAGAGGTGAACCATTCTACGACACAGCCGCAGCGAAACTGACGGTCATGTCGATTCAAATGAAAGTAGACAAGAAGTCGTCCCCCCCCTGTTTTATTTATTTATTTATTTCTGTCTGTCTGTCTCCGTATCTGTCTCTCTCTCTGTGTGTGTATGTATGAAATTGTATTTACGTTTCTTGAATATCCCCGGGACTCTGCCAGTTATCATAGCACTGTGCGAAACAATAAGTTGGCTGACTCTCTGGGATGTACCCGCTGCTTCACTTCTTTTCTCGCTGACTCTCACTCTGACTCTCCGCTCTTCGTTACGTTATAGAATTTGAAATTCTGTTTTTGTTTTTGTTTTTGTTTTTGTTTTTGTGTAACCCATTAACTATCTGTATTGTTTTCATTTTTTAAAATTTAATTTAGTTCAATTTAATTTAATTTTCCGTTTCGAAAATCAAAATTGAGCAGTGACGTTCGTTCTCGTTATTTTTATTTCTTTTTTCTTTTAGCTGTTCCCCCATTTCTCTCACATTGCTCCGTCCTCTCCCACATCTCCTGCCTACTGGGCGGTTAAATTGATTCGAATAAAAACACATTAAAATATCCTCCAGGATAGTTCATTATCTCCGGGGCGGGTCTCGCTTGTTCGGTAGAATTCCCTTTTTTTTTTTGTTTGGGCTACACTTTCTTTTCTTCTTGACGTACATACATACATGCATTATACAGTTTTGTGCTTTTATCTCCGGGATCAAATTATAGACCATTCCATTTAGTGTAACCCTTTATTTTCAGGATATTTTTTTGCAATTATAGAGCACATCGATCCAGTTCTGGTTCATATATAAACGCCAACTGAATTCATCACTTTCCAGAAATAATTACTCCAAATTTGTTTCAATATCTACTCTTTAAACTTTTTTTTTTCTCTATTGTTGGAAATATCATAAGTAATCCATCAATAATTAATATCAATTAAGTTGATTATAATTAAGAAATAAAATTACACACTCCTCTCATATTCTAAACTTTTACTTCTTTTTTTTTTTTTTTTTTAGTCACTGAAGAAGAATAAAAAAAAAAAATATTACAAAACAAACAATTAAAAACAAAAATTATACTTTTGGAAACTTTTAAAAAAAATAAAAGAAATAGTTCAAAATTTAAATCTATCAGCACCCAACTACAAAAATGGCTCCAACTAAAATAGAAGATTACTCTCTAAATGAAAGAGAAAATATTATTAAAAATTTGAAAAGTAATTCAAATGTTAAACTAGATAATGTCATGAAATGTTTATACAACAAAGATATTACCATCAAAAGAAACCCCCCAATTGCTGAATTATACGAAGATGGTTTGAAAGAAGATTCAACCACTTTATCTTCCACTGGTGCTTTAATGGCCTACTCAGGTGTCAAAACTGGTAGATCTCCAAAGGATAAGAGAATTGTCGAAGAACCTTCTTCAAAGGATAACATATGGTGGGGTCCTGTCAACAAACCATGTTCAGAATTAACCTGGTCCATCAACAGAGAAAGAGCAATCGATTATTTGAACACTAGAAAAATCTTGTACGTCATCGACGCTTACGCAGGCTGGGATGCAAATTACAGAATTAAAATCAGAGTTGTTTGTGCAAGACCATACCACGCCCTATTCATGAACAACATGTTAATTAGACCAACCACTGAAGAATTAGAAAATTTCGGTGAACCTGATTTTACCATTTGGAATGCTGGTTCATTCTATGCCAACTCTTTAACCAAAGATATGACTTCGAAAACTTCTATTGAAATTAACTTTAAGTCAATGGAAATGGTAATCTTAGGTACCGAATACGCTGGTGAAATGAAAAAGGGTATTTTCACTGTCATGTTCTACTTAATGCCTGTCTATCACAACGTTTTAACTTTACATTCTTCTGCTAACCAAGGTGTTAACAATGGTGATGTCACTTTATTCTTCGGCCTAAGTGGTACTGGTAAGACAACTTTGTCTGCCGATCCACACCGTGAATTGATTGGTGACGATGAACATTGTTGGTCAGATCATGGTGTCTTCAATATTGAAGGTGGTTGTTACGCTAAATGTATTGGTTTAACTGAAGAAAAAGAACCAGAAATTTTCAATGCAATTAAATTTGGTTCAGTATTAGAAAACTGTGTTTACGATGAAAATACTCATGTTGTCGATTATGATGATAGCAGAATTACAGAAAATACAAGATGTGCTTACCCAATTGACTTCATCGAAAGTGCAAAGATTCCATGTTTGACTGATAAACACCCAACTAATTTGATCCTGCTAACTTGTGATGCTTCTGGTGTTCTACCTCCTGTTTCAAAATTGACTCCAGAACAAGTTATGTACCACTTTATTTCTGGTTACACATCAAAGATGGCAGGTACTGAACAAGGTGTCACTGAACCAGAACCAACCTTCTCTGCATGTTTCGGTCAACCATTCTTAGCATTACATCCAATGAAATATGCTCAAATGTTAGCTGATAAGATGAACCATCACAAAGCTTCCGCTTGGTTGATCAACACTGGTTGGACTGGTGCCTCATACACAGCTGGCGGTAAGAGATGTCCATTGAAGTACACAAGAGCTATTTTGGATGCAATCCACAATGGTTCTTTGGCTAACGAAGAATATGAAACATTGCCAGTATTCAACTTGCCAATTCCAAAGAATGTCGAAAACGTCCCAAGTGAATTATTGAACCCATCAAAGACATGGAGTGATCCAGATGTTACTTATTCACAAGCTGTTAAGAAATTAGGTTCATTATTTGTTCAAAATTTCACCATCTATCAAGATCAAGCTACCGACGATGTCATTGCAGCTGGTCCAGCCCTATAATTACATTAGATACTGATTGAATTCAATTCCGTCTTATCATAATCACAAACCTAATATTATCTAATTTAAAACCATTAACGAAGGTTTCTAATATTTTATTTTATCGTGTCCCTTTTTTATCATTTAAACTCAACTCAATACGATGCTGGATAACTTCACCTCCTCCCTTCAATAACATAACTTATCCATTTTACTAATATAATTCTATAACTTATGAAAATGTATATAATAACCAATCAAAATGAAATGAAATGAAAATATTTAACTAATTTTATTAATTCTATTAAATTATATCATTACATCAATTCACATCTTGTAAGTATCAGTTTCAATATCATATAACTCCAGTAAAATGATTGCTGTCGTGTCATCCATGTTGTAGCGGTTCTTTCATTCGATTCGATCAAGGTCCATTTTTTTTTTTTGCAACAATTCTTGATTTTTTTTTTCTTGCTTCTACTGAAAAAGAGGGATCAGACAAACATTTCTGCTGACGAACCAGAAGAGACTTTAGAGTGAAAAAAAAATGAGTGTGAGAGTTTGAGAATTTAAGTTTATGTTATTTGTTAAACGTGAAAACCTTTAATTGTATCAGATTTTATTCAACTATTCTATCTAGGTTGATATTAATTAGGTAATCCTAGAAAATTATAATATAATATATTAATATTTTAGTTTTATCTGGTGTTGGGAAAGCCATCTTGTTAATTTGATATTTAAAATTGTAGATTAAACTTGAGGAGGTGTTAGTTGATATTCAAATGGTTAATCAAAGAAGCATATTGTTACATTCCAGTGATGGTGCTCAGACACAGATATATAAGTCTCCAGATGTTGAAGAGAATAATGAAATAAATAATAGTGGTGTTCAGTTTGATTCAGCACAAATTGAAAATGATAGAGGTAGAAGTAAGAGGAGGAATGGTGAATTTAGAAATGGATCAGGAGCAAGCCTTTCAAGATCTAGAAGCAGAGCAAACAGCAGAGTTCGTGATGAAGAATTTTTAAAATGGACAGTGTTAAGAAGAGACCCATCGATGAGATTACGTACTATAAGGAAAAAGAATCAGCAAGGGTTGAACAAGAAGAAACATGGTGCTGAAGAAGATGATGATGAGGAAGAAGATGAAGAAGAAGAAGAAGAAGAAGAAGATGATGACGACGATGAAATCAGTGATGAAGAGCAAGTTAGTGATATCGAGAATGAAAATGATATCGATGAAGATATAACGTTTGATTTGGGTACAAAAGTTTTACCAAATTACTGTATGTCTATAAATGACATTATGGAGAGTAGCAAGAAATGGATATCTGATTATTTAAGTCGTCCTGAAAATTTAAGGAATGATAACGTTCATATCGAAAAGATGGAAGGTGGATTTGTCAAAGCTATGGAGCTAATAAGTAAAAAAGAAGATAGTTCAACGAGTATTAGTTCTAGTGGTAAGGAAGGAGATTCTTATATTTTATATACAGACTTGACCAGTGAATCTACGTATGCTTTGGCATATGTGCTAGGTGCATTGGTTAATAATGGTGATACCTTGTATGTTGTTCATTGGGAAGGTAACAATACACATGGTGTTACTGATACTAGGATATATGATAATATTTTTCGGATCAGGAAACATGTTATGCATCTGTTGGATTGCAGTAGTGCCGTGATAGATCGAATAGATATATTATTGATTTCATTAACACATCCATATCCGAAACATTTATTAAATGAAATGATCCATGGGCTAAAACCAAAGACATTATGTTGCTCGTTAAGCGTCGTATTATCGCCATCAGGGTTACAAAATTATGTTTCTTCGATACCAATGCTTGTTATACGTAAGAAGTTAAAGAGACCAAGAAAGAAAGGTATCAACGAGTAAATTTTATAATGAGATGAATGGCAATTTAATTAGTTAGTTCTTTTTAAAGTTGCAAGACTAGGAACAGGAATGACTACAAATCTCCATATCATAAGCGAGAATCGGAAACCTTTTCGGAGCCTCCCTATCGAGAAGAACTAATGACCAAAAACAATCCACCGATTGAGTGGATAAACTATAACAAGACCTATATATGTAAATATATTTATATATATATATATATATATACAAATAAACAAACGAATTCAGTTCAATTCTGAGTGTGCGGTAGCGTTTAGAGACGTAGAGGAATATCGTAATCTATTAGCTAAAGTACCACCACTGTAACCCGGACATCACGTGTCAATAATAAAAAAAAATTTCCAAGTCGGGGGGAAGAAAGAAATTTGCGGGTGAAGGTGAGCGCTCTAGTCGAAAGAGGCGACGAACCATAAATGTATTAGCCTGATACCTAAGAATAAAGAGTTAACGAAATACGAAATGGTATATATGTATTTTAAGCCATATTAATATTTTTTTTCCCGTTTGCTTGATTGGTGCCCAACGATATTACAGGTATTGGAGGGAGAGAAACACAATCAAATGATCCATCAATCTATCAATCAATGACAAATAAGACAGTTTTGGATACAAATGGGTTATGCTGCTGAAAGAAAGGTACATAATCCGAACGAGAAGGAACAAACGACGTATGAATAAATGAATGATGAATGAATGAATATTATTGGTTTCTGGAGTAGCCGCGAACAGAAATAAGTTATACAACGGACAGAGATACGGAGCAAAAGAGTAAGAAAGATTGGTTAATAAATAGCTAATAGGACACTTTTGCATAGTTGAAGGAACCAAGGAGAGAGAACGGATCAATTATATTCATTCGTGAACCAGTGTGCAATGATACGGATATTTGTGGTTTTTTTGTGAGAGTTCAGTTTCGTTAACTCCGAAACCAATTAAATTCATTCTGATTGAACTAGACCGAACCAAATTAGATCAGGCTAGTTGGGAACCGGTAGTGAAATAAGCATGCATACTCCTCCTAAAATTTGATTGGTCAGAGGAGCTGGCTTAGTGAAACAGCAGCAGCCAACGTTGTTGTGGTGTATGCGTGGTCGCTCAGTAGGGGGTGGGGAGGTGGGATCGGGGGCGCGGGGGTGTAGAGAAATACAGCCACGGAATCTGTGATCCGAGGGGTGGGAAGTTTCAAGAAGTACGACCAGTAGATAGCGCCATAGAGCATTGTAAGTTTGTTTTCAGAAGGCATGCTTTACGATACTGTATAAGCGACAATGTGGGGTTAGGCCAGAATAGGAAAGAGAAAAAAAATACACGTATCAGTCAGAGACAGGGAACAACATCGACAGGGTGGTTTAGCAAATAGAGAATACGGTGAATTAAATCAGAGAAAGCAGAGAGTGGCAAAGGAGAGAGAGAGAGAGATAGAACACAAACCTAATTTGTATCAAAATTGGAATGATTACCGAAAGAGAAGAGCCTTTTTTTGTCGATCTGCGGAGGTTCCTGCTTGAATCTTTCTGGCCAACAGGGTTGCCCTTTCCTGTTGTCAGCGGTTTTTTTTATTTTTTTTATTTTTATATTTGATCTTGTTACTGTTACTCTTATTTCTTTTTGGTATAGCAGTTGCAGTTGAAGTTGCACTTTTGTAACATTGTGAGTGTGAATGTCAGTTTGTGTCTCTGTGTTTGCTGGTGGGCAAATAACCGCAGATGTGCTTTCGAGTTGACCTGGTTTTGGATTGTTTTCCAGCTGAGTTTGGCACGACCTGTTCTCTCGGTGACCAACCAAACAGACACAAACTAAACAATAAACTGCTTTTTCTTTTCTTTCTTCTGTTGTCCTTCCTCTCCACTCTGGGCCACAAAACAAAAAAGACAAAAAAAAATAAAATAAAACAAAAGCATAACCAGCCGGTATCCTATTTTTCCTTTCTTCGTTATTTGTCTCCACACTTTTTGTGTTCTCTCTCTCTCTCCTTTTTCTTTTTGTTTTTCTTTTTTTTTTTTATTTACGCTTTTGTGTCCAACTTCTCTCTGTCTCCCTCCGCTCCTCCACTGCTCTCAAGCCCCCGCCGCCACTCCCAGCCGGCCAGTCTCCTACATGATGTTCTAACCAGTAGCTACATCCCGCTCCTTCGATTTTTGCTTTCCACATAACTGCCGCTGCAATACTTCCTCTAGCGCTCTGTGCTCGGCGCAGAAACCCCAGAATTGCTTTTTTCGGCACCTACCTTCGCTGGAGTATGGAATCTTCAGTCGTCTCTTAAAATAGTACTACGCTATTACACATACACATACACACAAACGCTCTCTATCTCTCTTCCAATAACCTATCGCCACTACACGATCAAGCAATCTCAATCGCTGGTACATTTCACATCGACATCGTACACGCTATTGTTCTGCCAACTACTGTTTCATTCATTATTGACAACTTTAATGAAATGCTGGGAAGGCAACTTTATGAAAAACATGAAGTTAAAACTAAACTAGACTAGACTAAACCGAACTAAATTAATAATAGTAAAAAAAAACGTCTTTCCTGTAAAAACTGACAAAGAAAAAAAATTTTTTTTCTTTTGCTTTCTCTCCTTCTCGTTGTACTTCAACATCCCCCCATCCAGTAGCAGCAGCAGCTCCACCCCCCAATCGTAATCGCAATCGCAATCGCAATCCCAGTTCCAATCCAAACCCAAACCTAAACCCAAATCCTGGTTCTAATCCCCCATCAACCTCAAACTAACCCCCTTCTTCTTCCATTCCACATTAATGAATTGAAATCGTATAAAAGGGAAACATTTTCAAAACTTTTTCTTGGGATCTCAATTCTAATATCTTCTGTATAATTATCATATCCTTTTATATTTATTTATATCTTATATCATAACTACTAAACTCTATAAAGACAATTAGGATAAAGAAATACTATTATTTAGCAACTATAGCTTTATAATTACGACAAGTTTCCTTTCTTCTTAACAAGCTGCTTAATTTTATTAATCTTTTTTTTTTGAGTACTTATTCTATTATAAAGAAACATCGTTTCCCAATAATACTATATATCAATCATTCACCAGAAAGAATAATATACTTAATAACTTAGGAAGAAAAGAAATTATATATTTTATTTTATTTTATTTTGTTCATCAATTATTATAAAACAATGTTCGCAAAGGGTACTTTATCGAAGTTAACTACTTCAAAAAAGTTACTATATTCCGCTTTAGCAGTCGGTACAGGTTTAACTGCTTCAACTTTATTAACTAATAACAGTTCAAATAATGCAGTCTACAATGACCCTTCAAAGCCTTCTCCTGTAGATACCACTGATGTGCGACTACCAAGCAGAACTGACCTTTTGTCAAAGCTTAAGAAAACTTACCAATTCGATGTTTTAATCATTGGTGGTGGTGCAACTGGTACTGGTTGTGCTATCGATGCTGCTACAAGAGGTTTGAACGTCGCTTTGGTAGAAAAGAATGATTACGCTAGTGGTACTTCCTCAAAATCTACCAAGATGGCCCACGGTGGTGTTAGATATTTGGAAAAAGCTGTCTTCCAACTATCAAAGGCTCAATTGGATTTGGTTATTGAAGCTTTAAACGAAAGAGCTCATTTACTTTACACTGCTCCTCACTTATGTAAGATTTTACCTATCATGATCCCTGTCTATCAATACTGGCAAGTTCCTTACTTTTATGTCGGTACTAAAATGTATGATTTGTTCGCTGGTTCTCAGAACTTAAAGAGTTCTTATTTGTTATCTAAATCTTCTGCTTGTGAAATTGCCCCAATGTTGGATTCTTCCAAATTGAAGGCTGGTTTGGTTTATCATGATGGTTCTTTCAATGATTCGAGAATGAACGCTACTTTGGCTATCTCTGCTATTGAAAAAGGTGCTACTGTCTTGAACTATATGGAAGTTAAGCAATTGGTGAAGGATGAAAAGACTCAAAAATTAACTGGTGCTATTGTCGAAGATACTGAAACTGGTGAAACTTATCAAATTAAGGCTAAGGTCATTGTCAACGCTACTGGTCCTTACAGTGACACTATCCTACAAATGGATAACAACAAGAATGGTTTGCCTGATATGTTCAAAAAGGAAATTGAAACTGGTAATTTGAAGACTCCTCTAAACGTCATCACTCCAGAATCCATCTCTAAAGAGGTTGCTGTTCAAAATCCAAACATGGTTGTTCCTTCCGCTGGTGTCCACATTATCTTGCCTTCTTACTACTGTCCTTCCGAAATGGGTTTATTAGATGCTAACACTGCTGATGGTAGAGTTATGTTCTTCTTGCCATGGCAAGGTAAGGTCTTAGCTGGTACCACTGATATCCCAATGAAGACCGTCCCAGAAAACCCAACTGCCACTGAAGCTGATATCCAAGATATTTTGAAGGAATTGCAACACTACATTAAGTTCCCTGTTAAGAGAGAAGATGTCTTAAGTGCTTGGGCTGGTATTAGACCATTGGTTCAAGATCCAAGAGTTCAAAAGGGTGGTGCTACTCAAGAAGTTGTTAGATCTCACTTTATCTTTACTTCTGATAACGGTTTGGTTACTATTGCTGGTGGTAAATGGACAACTTACAGAGAAATGGCTGAAGAAACTATCGATGAAGTCGTTAAGCAAGGTAAGTTCAATGCTAAACCTTGTATTACTAGAAAATTGAAATTGGCTGGTGCGGAAAACTGGGATGCCAATTTGGCTGCTTTGTTATCTCAAAAGTACAACGTTTCTACCCCAATGGCTGAACATTTGGCTAATAACTATGGTACTAGATCTCCAATTATCTGTGAAATGATGAAAGAATCTGATGAAAACAAATTGCCAGTTAACTTAGCTGGTAGAGAAAATGAATCCATCTCTAACGCTCATGTCGGTTACGATTCCTTCAGATACCCATACACTATTGCCGAATTGAAGTACTCTATGGACTACGAATATACCAGAACTGCTTTAGATTTCTTAATGAGAAGAACCAGATATGCCTTCTTGGATGCTAAGGAAGCTTTAGATGCTGTTAATGGTACAGTTAAGATCATGGGTGACCACTTGAACTGGGATAATGATAGAAGAGAAAGAGAAAAGGTTTACGCTACCGACTATATTAAGACCTTTGGTGTTTAATCTAATTGATAAAGCTGTTTGATCTTTACTTTTTTCTTTTTTTTACCCTTATGAATCATTATTGATTATAATGATACTGTTGATGCCTTACTCATTGTATTTTAACGTTTGTTATTTTTATTAAATTTATTTTCTCGATTTACGTTTAACGACCAATATAAATGACCAAATGTTTTTATGACTTGATTTTATTTTATTAAATATTATCATAATTTTATCATATCGTTCAATAAATTTTAATATTCTTTCTGATTTAATTTTTTATTTTATTTGTAAATTTTTATAACGTTTTAATTATTGACATAGATATAGATTAAAATAAACAAATTAGATAAATGAAAATCTGAAGTGTTGAGATTATTATCTGTGAACTCCAAAAATAGTAATGCTGCGGATTCACGATTGTTATAACTTTATTATGGATATTATTATATATACTATTTACAATTTACGAAACGATTAATTTTAGTTGGATGCTATTTATATTTATTGGCTTGAGTAAATTCATTTTCTTGTAAAATTCGATGAAGATCCACATGTAGCTACAGTATAATCATATACAGATTCTCCAAAATTTAAATATTTTACCATATATTCTCTAACTGTAGGGTTTTCAAATCTCTCTATCTTTGGAGTCAATCCAGTATTCCTTTTAATCCCTGCTAAACACGTAGAAACTAATACCAGATCGACTGACAGATGAATAGCTTTCCCAATCTATAAATAAATACATATATAGTTTAAAAACGTCCTGTTAGTATAACAAAAACCTCCCAACATATCTACAAATGGGAGAGCTTTTTAATATTATCATTTTTATTTTAGTCTAATTTTCATATAAAATATAACATCACACATACAAATCCCATATTTTAACTTAGATATCCTATCCTATCCCATATACTCAACTTGAAACTATAAATCAACAGCTAGAAATAAAAAGTAGTTCGTTAAACTAACTATCCTTAACCACATTTAAAGATTAAATAGTTTAAATATCAAATCGATCGAATGAATTCATTTCGTAATTTTTCAAATCAAAGACTAGACATCTTGACGTATATGGATGGAATATCGCAAAGGGTTAAAATTTCGAAATATTTTAAAAAATGGATTTAACAAATTTAAAAAGAATCTCTTGAGTGTTCGTAAAGGTATTGTATTAATGGTTCTACCTGCGGTTGAACTAATCTCAAGTGTTGTATCCATCATAATAGTATATATTTTGTGATGAATTCCTCTTTGTTAGTTAGATCAACTAGAATTTTAGTAAGTAGAAGAATTAGCTCTTCTAGCATATTATTTCCTCGTTATTTTGCTACCAATGTAGTGAATAAGAATGTAAATGATGAATTGAAAAAACCTTTAAGAATCGAAAGAGAATTACCAGATCCAACCAAGGATAAGTATAAACAAAGAATTGGCTTTGCTGCTTTTGTGATTGCTGTTGGGTCATCTTTAGCTTTAATTTTCAATTATGAAAAGACTGAATCACCAATTGTTGTAAATACATTATACTATTTACGTAGGTCTCCACGTACAAGGGAATTATTAGGTGATAATATAGAATTCGATGGTATCATCCCTTGGGTTTATGGTGAATTAAATCAAGTTGCTGGTAACGTTAATATTAAATTTCATATTAAAGGTAGTAATAACGTATCGGGTACTGTTAAACTTATTGCTGATAGAAAAAACCGTGAGGAAGAGTTCTTAATCCATCAATGGACTTTGACTGTAGGTGATAAACAAATTGATTTGTTATCTGAAGAGCAATAGTTGCTGTTGTTATACATTTCATCCTTCCTCCCTCAACCTTTTTACCCTGTATA